>NW_027069628.1:699456-729594 GCF_002906115.3 Quercus suber | reverse complement strand
GTACTCAAGTGGTTCACTCTGATCAACGTTGCCCTGCCAAGGGGTTATATCCCCATTAATGCGGCCAGAGGGGTTAGGTGAATGCATTAAGTGTGAATGTGACAGCTTGCTCTGGGCTTGTCCCCTCCCAAAAGTTATCCTTAGAATGCCGAGGACGAACAGGTTCTCGGCGTGGGTTACAACAGAGGCTTTGTCTGACTTAGCCTTGGCTGGTCAGTCCTCCTCGGCGTTGGCCTTGGGCCTACTATGCGATGGGCTGTGGTTATCAAGCCCATGGGCCCCACAGATAGTATTTTAAATCTAGATGTTTACTCCATGATAATTGTTTCTTATCATTAGGTCAAGATACCAGTTGGTTTTTGGTATATATGAGGATTGAATTCTAAATCTCTTATTTGGTGACAAAAGACTTTACCAATTGAGACAACTGAAACTTACAACATGAATGTCGTTTGAGAGTGTTCGCATCAAACAAATGCATAAAAAAAATTTAAATATATATATATATATATATATATATAAGTTGTGGGGCTCGCTATACAAGGAGGTATTGGTAAATTTGTAGGAATTGGGCTTGCGGCCCAGTGGCCCAATCCGAGGATAGCAATCCGTCCGAGGATGATTTAATAAGGGCATGATACGAATAATATAAGAAGAAGAGCTGAGTATTGCAAATGAAAGTCCAAAATGTGTCCGAGGAGAAGATTCACCTCAGAACGATAGTCCGAGGTGGATGCAACTATCTGGTTACTCTATATAGTCCATAAGGTTGTACTATAATTAAGAAACGGATATGGGATAGTGGAGGCAACAAATATCTTCTGACGCTGCTACCTCCATATTAAATGCTTGCCAGCTAACTCTCTAGTCGCATTAATGTGGAGGTGATGTCTGAACAATGATCAAGCAGCCTTATGATTGCTGGTTGGAGATTCTAGAGAGCGGGAGATGGGATAAAAAGGAGTTTTCAGAATAGAACCTACACGTGTACGGCAAAAGCAATGAGAGGAACGTAGTATATAACATGAAAGGGGATGACATTATAAGGGGGGTCTGGATATACAAAAAACGAGAGGCTTTTCCTATCAAATAGAGTTAGTTCTTTCACCCACTCTCTAAAAATCTATTATTTGGGCTTGTTGGACCGTTTTTCCCTCTCATTTCTGAAGGCTTTTCTAAATTGAGTCCCTACATAAGTCTTGGAGAATCATATAATAAGTAAGATTTATTTAGGAGGAAAAAAAAGCTGTCATTTTTAATTTTGTGCCAAACAGCCAGATTAATTAAAAATATAATGACATTTTTTTTTAAATACAACCAAATTACTAAATAAATAAATATATATATATATATATAAATATAAGCTGTCATTTTTTTTTTCTTTTTGCAATAAACTATTTATTTATTTGGAGAGGGTGAAACAGCTATTAGGAAGATTTTTATTGTACAAACCAAAAAGTTCTTTTACATGAATGTTCAAATAGAAGAAATGATAACTTAGTGTTGGAGCATTGTTTGCACCAACAATTAGTAAATAAGAATCACATAAACGTGGGAGTAAATAAGAAACCAATATCGATTGAACGACACAAGGGGATGCCAGCAATGGCAATGACCCCTGCGCTAACTCATGCCCTCTAATATAAATATAATTTTTTTTTCTTTTTTCTATCTATAAATGTATGTATTATATTGAACTTCTGAAACCCAGCTATAAAATATACCAATATTTTATTGCATACCCACCTCTAGGTCTATAATATATCCATAAATCTTGACTCCATCTCACTAGGGGCAAATGACACAATTCAACAAAACCAATTTAATGTGCCTGAATTAATAATTCATTGAAGAATTAAGTTGTAGTTATGTTTGCACAAAATCTCCACCTGCAAATATTCTTTTAACCTAAAATTGGCAATGAATATACAAACTATTCAAATGCAAGTCAAATTTTGCAATCATTTTCTCCTCTAGATTTCAAATTTTCAACACGTACTAGCTAGAAAAACAAAGGTACCAAATTTACCAAATGAGCTGCACATGCACTCCACAGTATCAGTCGGGTTGTACTGAACAGTGAACACAGGCTGTTATTCACACATCTTGCTAGCATTCCCATTGAGTGCTCTTGACATGTTTGAGCTATTTTGCATTTTACTATTACACCAATTGATAAATAAATAAATAAATAAATAACCTACATCGACACTCTAATATTGTTGAGATTTTTGTATTTTGCTCTCGTAATATCTAAAAATAAATGTCAATTGTAGTAACGTACTCCACAAATAATTACACAGAGAAGTCATATTGGTTGTCCCTAGCCTTTTCTTATTTACCAAAAAAAAAAAAAAAATTGGCAACGCAAAATGCTTATTTTTTGGGTTGCATTATTTCCAGTTGTGAATGATCTGTGCGAGTGGGGAATGAACAATCGTAAAATGTAAATCACAGAAATGTTAACGTTAAATAGTTGTAGCCTGTAGGCTTTGATGTTGTTGTGTTGTGGGACACCAGTGGCCACACCATCAAGGCTAGACATATTAGGAAAAAAGGTGTATTTAGGTTTTGACTCTCAACACTGTACTATGGTCTTTCGGTTCACAGTGTATCTCGTTTATTGTTCTGTGTGCGCCCCCCCAAATAAATACTGTGGAACCGACATACCAACCGTTCTATTTCTCCTACACGTGGCGAATTCATCAAATCACGGAAAGTTAAAGGATCTCTGTGGACCATACCGCGTGATATAAATATTGTTTGACGTTACCATTTGCGTCTTTCTGACATCAAATCGAAAACGACTACAAGCTGGGTTATATGTAAAATAAATTTAATTAAATTAATAATTAGTGAGTCATTTGATAATTTAATAGAGTTTTACTTAAAAATTAAATTTTAAATTTTAATAACTAATGAGTCACATAACAAAATTACAATAATTTTAAAACGTGTAATGCATATATATCAAGACACTTGACATAAGCTTAATATGTAGTGTAAAATTTTTAATATGGAGTAAAATATAAAATTATGATATATGATCAAAATAATTACAATTAATATAAAATTTTATTTTAAATTACTTACAAATTTTTGTAATTCAATTTCGGTTGAAGTGGAATTTTAGGTTTTTGAAACTCAACTATTGGTAGTTGAGTTTAATTTAGGATAAACTATCTTAACATTATCAGCAACAAAAATATTTTACTAATCAATGAGGGTGTAAACTTTTGTCCTAGAGAGAAGTTTGTCATTTTTTTTTTTAGAAAAGAGAAGTTTGTCATTTTAGTATTTTACACAACCACAACTTCTAAAACCCAACTTTTATACATAATATATAGTATATAATATTATAGACTTTTACTTGGGGTTATTTTTAATTAAATTTTCTAATTTTATTAATTTTTATTTTAGCGCTTTATTGATAGTCATTTTTGCAAAAATCCTCCAAGCCCAATGTGAAGCAAAGCCCGACTCTCTTTGAGCCCATTACTCACATTTTGTAACATATTTAATTATTTTTTGCATAGTCCAAGCTCATGCAAACTTGATAGAGATTTAAGGAAGTGTGATTTAGAATGTACGATTGGGCCTACTTAGGCTTTTTCATGAATCCAAAATGTGGATTTTGTTAAGCGGGCTAAGGCCACTCGTAAAATCTAAGAATCCATGAAACAAGCCATGTGTTGGCCATTTTCACACATATAAAAGCATCTTTGTCCTACTCTATATTGCCGAAGTCATAACTGAGCAGCTTCCCTATAATTTGATTTAGCTTAGAAAATGCAGCTAATCAAGTTTAGTCAACAAATTTTCTTAACAATGACTAAACTAGTTCCTTTCTTTACCTAAGCTAAAACAACTCTAAAACTTACTACTTTGATTAACAATATTGGGGTCAATATATAGCTTCACTCCTTATTCAAAAGCCATACCCTAAGGACTTCCCAAACTTGCTATAAAACCTCTCATCAAATCTTTCATGAAGAACTATAAAAAATTCTCTCATGACACTTCATAACAACCTCAATCATCATACTTACTACACTTAAATTGTCTCATCAACTTAAGAGAAGTAGAATATTATGGATTTGGTGTGAATGTGGTAGAATAATAGAGTCGTCTCTCTCTCTCTCTCTCTCTCTCTCTCTCAATATTCATTCATACTTTTATGTACAAAATGGTTTAGATATAAGCATTATTCAAGTATCTTCCATCTTTTTGTTTTCTAGCATTTTTGGGGTCATCTTTGTGATGCATCACTACCATCTATTCCTTTAAGTATAGAAATTTTGAGCTTGACTATCTTATTATCTTACATTTTATCAAACCAGGGGTCATTGGGCCATTTTTCTCTTATCCTAGCCCTTTCCCCAAATCGACCCGACACCCTTTAATTTCATTTGTTGTCAATTCACTTTTTATTTTTCAACATTAGTTTAATGGTTTGTCATTAAGTGTTTAAGAACAGCATAGTTTTGATATTCTCAAAAATTTTCAAATAAAAAATCCAAAAAATTATTATAAAAAATAGAATAGATTTGATTTGCAAATCGAGGGAAGAATACATAGATGATAAGGAAAAAAAATTGGTTGCTATCTTATTTATTATACACCACTTTCCCAAAAATCAAAAAAAATCAAAACACCTAATCCACAAAAACTAAAGACTTTATATCAATCTTAAAACTAACTAATAATGTCATAAACACAAAAAAAAACAAAAAAAAAAAAAAACAAAAAAGGGAACTTCATGGTTTTTAAACCTAGACCAGATTGGCTGGTCCAATTAGGTTAACTGTAAACCGGTCATAAAACTGATTTTTTATGACTGAGAACCAGCTATTTGAAGAATCTGAAAGAACCAATTAAACCATGGTTTGATCCAAAAAAACCATTTGAACTGTGAGTCGGTTCAATCGGTTCAAAGAATTGACTTTATTTTTAGAAATAGAGAAATGTGTGTCATGGGGAATCTTAAAACTAACTAATAATGTTATAAACACAAAAATAAAAACAAGGGAACATCATGGTTTTTTATGAGTGTGATTTGAAGAATCTGAGAGAACCCTTTGGACCACAGTTCAACTCGAAAAAACGTTTCAACCGTGACCCAATCTAACCAGGTCAAAGAGTTGACTTATTTTTAAAAATAGAAAAATGGGTGCCATGGGGAATAGAACTAGAAATTTGGCACTCAATTAAGACCAAAGACTAGCATTGTAAGTTGTAACTATCAAACCACTTGGACTCCTTATGTCTAACTATGATCTATTTTTATATTTATTTTATACTTAAATGATTTATAATTTCTCACACCTCTCTCAATTTATTAAATATTACTAAATTTTTTTCTTTGATAAATTTAATTGTGATTTAATAATAATTCATTTGCATGAGAGTTTACTAAATTAATTAAAAGTGATTTTTTTTTTATTTAAATCAAAATGATTTATACTTGAAGGATAATTATTCAAGTTTATTTTCATGCTTATTTATGTTGTATTATTTTCTATTAACCTTATAATAATATCATGAAAATTTATTTGAAAGACTATTTCTCAATTTTTTTAAAGAAAATGTTAGTCAATCTTACTAATATTTACAAATTTAATACAATTATTTTTATTTTAATTGATTACTAAAGTATTTATGATATCATCATGGTTTGACCTCGATCGAACCTTGGTCCAACCTTAAAAATCTTAAATCTTTTCCTTTACCGGATATTTGAATGGTTCGGGTCTAAAAACCATAGGGAACATACAAAAAGAAGAAGAAGCTAGGTCTCTAGTTTTACAATTGAAAAACAAAGAAAAATAAATCAAATAAATGAAAAAAAAAAAACTTTTTTTCTCTATTCACCAATGTAATATATTAGAGTAAATTACATTATTTTCCCTTAAGCTGTAAGAAAAAAATTTTCCCCCCAAAAAAGACTCCCAAAGCTTTGTAAAAATGACCATTTCATCTTTAATGTTGGTGATAAGCGTAATAAATAAAATAAAAATATAATTTCCATTAAGTATTGTCTTGACGAATAATGTGGGAGAAAGAGAAGCTTACTAAAGAGCTAGTATAAGATAAAGTTTCTTTGATTATATGCCCAAAGGATGAATGCAGCAACTTATTATGGCGTAAAGCTTTTATAGAGATTGCCGAATCACCCTCAAAGCTAGACCGACGAAAGCCAAGTTCATAAACGAATAGTACAGCTCTTCTAGTTGCCAAAGTCTCCAATAAAACTACTACTCCGATACTTTCTTCCTGCAAATTTTCAAACACTGCCCATCAAAATTTGTTTTTAATTTGTCTTCTAATTCTTGAGGACCTCCTCTTCAATTGTCTTCTAATTCTTGTAAAGTGTAAACACACACCAACCGTTTGTAATAACTTGTAAAGAAATATGCTAAAAGTACTCTTAAGTTTTATTATATAAAGTCTACAAACTGATGTAGTGATAAATGTGATTGGTGGATTTCAACCATTTTATAAATTAATATTTAAATTACATTTTTATGATTGGTGACATTTCAGTTTGTAAGCTTATTGTTGTAAAATTTTTAGCACCCATAACACTACTCTCTTGTAAAGTAAGATAAAACTTTCATTGATTACATTTCCCATTCACATTGATTTTGTTAAAAAAAGTGATATTTAAGGGTTTTTCATAATTGATCACATAAAAACACATAAAGGTATATATATAGGGCAAAATTTGCTAAATAGACTGATTTTTGGAAGTTTTTTGGTGGGCGAAATGCGCGTGAAACTATATAGTTAGTTAGACTGTTTTCAAAAAAAAAAAGTGGAACTCGAGTTTAAGAAAGTCGTGTTCTGTGCAAATGGAAATCGAGTTTCTTAAACTCGAGTTCCACTTTTTTTTTTTTTAGTCCATGACAGGGTGGGGGCAACAGAAAAATGGGTTGAAACTCGAGTTTCTTAAACTCGATTTTCAAAAACAGTCCAACTAACGAATTAGTTTCACGCGCGTGCTGTTCACCCCAAAACTTCTTAAAATCAGTCCAACTAGCAAATTTTGCCTATATATATATTAGAATCCACTATAGTATTAAATACGTTAAATGCTGACCACAATTTTCATCCAATGATGTACATTTTGGGTTGGAGGGCACTGCTGAGCAGACAATGAACGACGGTCCCTGTACCATGAAGCCAAAAAAAAAATGCATATATATTTTGGCAAATAGGGGACGGGTTCGACCAGGTAGAACAATAGTTTATCATTTCTATCATAATTTTGCAATTTAGACTTTTGAATGGGACCTTTTGGGAATGATCTCTAGTCGCCCATGTCCCAACCCTCCCTTTTGTAATTACGTTGGTTTTGACTTCAATGCTTTTCCCTTTTTTCTTTTAAAGAAATAAAGAAAGAAGGGGTAAGAAGATACAAACGATCCATTGTATTATTTGGTGTTAAGTTTGACGGAAAATGTAAGTACATGTAGGACATGTGACTTCTGGACCGACTAAAGAGTTAGATTCTACCACTTAAAAGAGTAATGCTGGGACACTAACTTTGGCATAACTTTGTACCACAACTTGCCACATGGCCAGTTGTGGCACAAAGTTGTGCCAAATTTAGTGTTCCAGCATTATTCCACTTAAAATTAAAAGAATAAATTTACTTTCATTCATATCAACCTAAAATAGAAAAAAAAAAAAAAAAAAAAAAAAAAAAAAAAAGAAGAAGCTAAAACCGAATAAAAAAAAAAAAAAAAAAGAAGAAAAAGAAGAAGCTAAAACCGAAATTGATTTAATTTGACCATTTTGATGCCCTAGAGCTCAAATCTAGTGGGGAGAGAGAGAGATGAACTAATCTGTTTATAAATAGTTTGGTCTTGGCTCAATAGAAAACTTGAACATGTTTGTTTGTTTATAAATAAGCCAAATTTGAGCATTAATTTTATACTTGTTTAATAAATGAGCATGCCCTAGAAAATAAAATAAAATAGTTTATGATCAAGCTCATGAACAATAGAACTCAATAAAATAAAAGCCGAGTTTAAGCTAGTTTTTGGGCTTGGTAATAAGTTTGATATGGGCTTGAAAAATAAGCTCACATCTTGCTAAGCCTTTACTTAATTGGGGTTGTGACCACTTGTCTAAATCAAATGTACTTGTATTGGATCTTGATCTCAAAAACTTGATATTGAGCTAAAACTCAACTTGACTAATGAATCAAGCCAAGCCAAGCTGAATTCAAGTTTTTAGACGATCTAACAAGCTCAAGCTTAAACATAGTTTGTAAGCTTGGTTCAAGCCCAAGTTAAGCTCAAACATTTTATATTGTTGTCAAGCCAAACTTAAGCAGTCAATACTCACAAAACTCGACTAGTTTACAGCCGTACACTCAACAATAGTTTTCTTTACTTTGATTTTTATTTTTTTGAAGGTTCTGCTTAGATTGATGGAAAATGTAGAATTTTTTTTGAGAAAAAAAATATGCTAATATGAAATTATTTTCCATAGAATGTTCTCAAAATATGAAGCTAGTAGGGTAGGTTGAAAGGAAGAAGCTATATATGTAGGATAGAAAAGTGAGAAACTAATATTAATAGGCTGTAGTAGAAATTTTTCTTGACTTTTTTGAAGTTTTTTGAAATTAATAATCGCATCTACATTATATCAACAAGTCCTTGTCAACCATACCTATCTCATTATCTGTCATATACTCAGAATGTATGTGTGGATATCCTGTAATTTTGTCCTCAAATGCTATATTTTGACCATATACAAAAGGGATCTCTTGTTGTTGCTTTTTCTGCTGTTGTTGCCATAATTTCAACTGAATAATACTACACCTTAGCCTTCTCTCTTAGTTAATGATTAAACATATAATATTTTCATGTTTGAATATAGGAAGGAAAAAAAAGTCTTGAAGTTTGGAAACTTTTTAAACTACTGGTAAAAATTATGCACACACTGTATCTTTGCACTATATGTTATCAAATAAAGGAAGTTATAAAAGAAATGAAGTTATATGGAATTACTGATAATTTAATGTTTATATCTTACCTCAAGGGTAGATATGGTTCTAAGAAGCTCAAGACAATGCTCTAAAACTAACTTCTCTTGAGCCACAACCTTTGCTAATTTTGATAGCAATACAACAGTCTTCTCAGCCTGTTGAAGCAGTAACTTAAAGTTGAGTCAAAGTAACATAAGCAAAAGCTAACAAAGCACAATAATATAACATGGCTTAAACAAAGGCTGCCTACCGAGGGTGCAAGACAAGTTAACATTGATTTGATAGAAGCTGTGAAATCTAATGCATTTCCAAGAGTGAAGGTAGCTAATTGTGTGTCCACCTATAACAAACATGTAGTTTAGTTGAACAATAATTCATAACTGGCAGCAAAAAAAAAATGCTTTTGTTTTTAAGCCTACCTTTGCACCATCAATTAGGGGTACTCTGCAGACAACAGAATGCAAACACTCCTTGGTCCTGGAAACTGCTAATAGTTGCTGCCTTTCCATATCTCCCCAAGCTTCTAATAGCTTAATCTACACAAAAGATCACATATTGATCCATAAACAACATCATTTGGATGAATCATAATGTTGTTATTTTATTCATTTGAATTTAAGAATTTAAGAAATTTATATTATCAGCAACTTCTTACTTACTTGGGAATAAAGTACAAAGTTCAGCTTCATGTCAAGCTTTTCCTTCTGAAGTTGTAATTTCTTTTGTACCACAGAATGCCGCAACTTTGTAAGACTCTCCCAAGCATATAACAAATTTCTCTACCCAAAAAATGTAAAACAGTGATTAGTTAAGATTGGATACAATCCTATCCATTTCTAAATAATTAAAGAAACCTCATTTTCATCTCAGATAAATTTGACCAGTCGATCTAATTGGAAGGGCAAACACCTCCATATATATACATTTCAACTAGTTTTGATGTCTTCCTGGTGATGAGGTGGTAGTTCATGTCGTTCATATGGATTTGAAGGTATCATCTTGTGGTACAGACACAAATCTGAGGGCATATGACAGTACAATTTCTTGACACTCCTTTCGAGTTGATGGTTTTCACATAAATAATCCAAAGATGCCGTTTGATAAGCACCCTTTGAGGAAGGATATCAAATCAAAATTTCAGAACCTTGCAAAGTAAGAACTTCACAACATCTGCAGCCATACAAAAGCAAAGCATTGATGGAATTTATCTCTCTCTCTCTCCACTTATCTTTTGGTTTCGTGCCATTAGCTTAATAAGTCCTTTCTTTCATTATGAATGTTTCTCATTAATATATTGAAAACGAGATGCATTAAGCTTTAACCCATCTTCAAGGTCTGGAGATTGATTCACCCGGCCCATAGTCCAAATTGAATCTTTTTCCATTCCTAGTATCATACAAGTTCTTAAATTGTTAGTTTTTAAATTCCCTTCAGACGAATAACCCTTCTAAACCTTCAATCAAATATTTAATTTGAAAACCCCCTATTATCTTAATCTCCTACGAAATTATGCAAAGATGGTTACAATGGTCTTATAATGTGCATTTTCCCTTGATTTCTGATAGAAGAAGTACTAATTTTTAGCCTTCAGCTTCAACAGCCACCGCTTTAGAGATGCAGAATACTACAGCGAAGCAAATTTGATCATCCTAATTTTTGCCACACAGAACAAATGAACAAGATACAGCAATTGTCTGATACTTAGTTACCTCAAAATGCTTAACTTAGAACACCAAGACAAAGTTTTCATATACAAATCTATTTACCTAAACTATGCTCCTGAAATACCATAATACAAAGTCACAAAGTGACACAGATATCTTAAATCAATCAGAACATGCTAATCATAAAATAAAATAACAAGCAATGCACACCTCTGCCCGATTAGCTGTACTCCAATTGACAGCCTCAGCTCTAGCATTGGCATACCGCCACTGCATCCACCGATTATGAAGCATCCGTAGTTGATGAGCGGTCTCTGAATTGCCCAGGACCACCACGGGCATCGAATTAGACAAAGATTTCTTAGTCTTGAACAAGTCCAATCCCATGTTAAACAATTTCTCAACACCCGTCCCCCTTGAATTAGGACTATTTGGAGGCTTCAAACTTGAGAAAGACATTGGTAATTTTCCTTTGTTTTCCACAGACATTGGCGGTGATCCTGTCCGTCCTGGTGACAATGCCCACTGTGACTGAGCACTCGTTAGCGAATTCACCCTCTTGATCGCATTTTTTATCGTAAACTTTTTTGATGACAACGCAGGAGAACCATCCCATGATGTTTGGCTCGGCATACTTGAATCTGAATTCCCTCTCCGAGTCCTTTTTACGAAATCCTTCATGTACTTTGAAGAACCCTCTAGGCTTGATTTCCTCGAGCTTATTGAATTTGTGCCTTCCGCAATAGCTGTAGAACCAAAATCAGTAAAGCAATCAGAGTCAAACTCGTAAGCATTAGTAAAGGAATCCGATTTTTGTCCCATCGATCTCCGGTATATGTCATTTTCATCAATGGACAATCTTCCAGGTACAATACACGAAGCTTTAGACGAAGAACTAAATTTTGCTGTATTTCTCATTGACTTTCCAATACTTGGTCTATGATTTTCTTTGGCGCTCTCCTTCTCATTCTCAGACCTAATAAACTCTGAGCAACTTCGTTGTCTATCAAGAAAAATGGTGTCACCCTTGGCGGGTTTTTCATCACTTTTTCGATCTTTCAGCCTCTCATTTCCAAGATGATCTCCTTGATTACCGGGATTCAAATTCTTGTTCAACTTAGAGGAAGAAGAAGAAGAAGTTGTTGCAGTTGTAGTAGTAGTAGTAGTAGTAGCAGAAGCAGTGGTGGTAGTTGATGAAGGCCAAAGACCTCGCATAAATCCAGAGTCCTCATGGCTCCGGTGGTGCTTTTTGGTTTTGTGGCGGTTTGGTGAGAGGGATTGATTTGGAAAGGGGATTCCAGCTTCAAAGGAAGTAGTAGTAGTAGTAGTAGTAGTAGTAGTGTTGTTTGAAGTTGGAGATAGAAACCTTGAGCTCACTTCCCGGGATTTTGGTCTTCTGGGTTTGAGAGATTGATCTGAAACAACCACCTGGTCATTCTCATTCTTCATGTTTAATTTCTGTGAGAAATGGGAAAAACTTTTTTTTGAAGTAAACGTAAGGCCTAGAAAACATAGGGACAGAGAGAGAGAGAGAGAGAGAGAGAGAGATAGTTAGGAGGTATAAGGAAAGAGAATGTCGGGAATTTGTTTCGACTTTTGTGTGTGTTTGAAAAGGGGATGAGACTCAGAGAGATTATATAAAAACAAACATAAGAGAGTGGCGGCAAATAAGAGTTTTATGCCGGCGAATGAGGGATTTGCAGTTTTTTTATATGTGAAATTACTAGAAAAGAAGTTCATGTTGGCCGGTTGAGTAATCAAAAGTTGATGGGCTTAGAGTGGCAAAGGGGTGGTTTTGGAATTTTTGGTGTTTGGGTGTTGGAAGGGATCAAGAGTCGTTGGGGCAGTAGGAAAAACAAAGCAAATAAGAACTATTTTTTTTATTTTTTTTTTTAAATTTAAAATTATTGAAAAAGAATGAAGCAAATGGGAACCTTTTGGAAGTTTGGGAAGTAAGAAAGAGTGATTTGTCATAACTCAAATGTGAGGGTTGTGCTGTTTTGACTTTTGTTCAGGGCGGGGTTAAGAATTTTGTTTAAGGGCTAAATTGCAACTCTAATATATTTATTAAGATAACTCTACATGTACATATGCATACGCTTTTTTTTTTTTTTTTAATCATATATACATTTTTTTATTTGATAAGTTATATATATACACACACCAAATAACAATAAAAAAAGCTTAGTAATTTTAATCAAAATTATATTTGGTGGCGGTCTTACATAAAATAAAATAAAATTCATTTTTACTATTTTTATAGTGAAATTATTAGAAAATTTTATTTTTGATACAAATTATCAAATTTTATACTAAAGTAAGTAAAAAATCTTTCAATTGAACTAATGAAATTTTTAAAAACATGAATGATTCAAAACTTAGAGGAATAAGTTAGGCTTCAAACATATTTGAAACTATCTAGTTCTAACCCATTATGTAGTAACTAAAGAGACATTTCATGTATAGTTTTAGTGACATTATTTTTTTAATGAGTCAATGACTTTTTAATTGCCACATAACTGGTTAAAAAAGATATAGATTTAAATATGTTTGGTGCCAAACTTTATCAAATATTTAACAGATATAAAAGTATATTTTACAATAAAAAACAGAATTGTGAAAAATAATGTTATGTCTCTATAATTATTAGACTCATTTTTTTTAAGAGTATCATTGGACTAAATCAAATATTTGGGAGGAGGGGGGGCAATTCTTATTTTTTAGACTAAATTTAGAAAATATTAAAATAATTATATATATTTTAAAAAAATTCAAAATTTTAGCTACGCCACTGCTTCTGTTCTATTGGTGCCGGCAAGTTAGACTTTGCAAAACGGCCTTCATGGGTATGTGCCACGTATATGAAGGCATTTTTCACACAACTTAAGTGGACCAAATTCAATTCCATTACTATCAATTATTTTTTGTTTCTTGGAGGTCAACTTCCCTCTTCGTTATAATAGGATTGCATTTAACAATCATTGTATCACACACGAAAATTTAAGAAAAATTAACATTTAAAAACACAATTAAATTGTATCAACTCAAAGTAGAGTTCTAAGGATACAAAAATTAATTAGTATAGATTAAAGAAAGAATAAAAAGTCTCAAAGAGAGATCGTTTTTTTTTTTTTTTAAAGAGAGAACATGGATTGAATGAGAGAGAGAATAACGAATTTATGTTAAAGAAGATGGAGAGAAGAAAAGTAAAGGAAAAAAAAAAGGAAATTGAAGAGGTGAAGGAAGAATAACAAAATTTTAAAAAGTAGTGGAGAGATGCGTTTGAAATAGGTTTTTTTTTTTTTTTTGAGAGATATTTACAACATGTTGCTAATCTCGCATCTCGAACTCTTTCCCTTCCTAGACCTCCAAGTACTTTGTCTATGGAGATGTGTCAATTCAGTTACAAGACCTTTGGCATGTTTGAAATAGGTGAATGATGTGACATAATGAAAGAGTAGCAAAATTAATTGCTAGGCTAGTATTTTTATAGATTATATATGAATATAGATATAGTCATATAGATTTAGATATAGATATGAAAAAATATTATGTTTACAATATTTTCATAACAAATTTTAGGTCGTAAGTTGTTATTGGTGAGCAAAAAGATAATTTTAGTGATGAAATTATATTAGAGTTAATAACAACTTGTCATAATGGATTTGTTATGAAAATGTTGTGGATTTATACATAAACGATGATGATGTACTAAGTTGAAATAATAAGTAATTTTATATATCTACTTAGTGTTTTCGACAAAGGAAAACTACTCGGGAAAAAAAAGGCTAGTTATAGCCGAGTGCCTTGTAATAAGTGGCATAGCATATTCTCCTTAGTAAAGATCAAGGTTTAAATGTCTTTATCATTATCGAATTATTTAAACAAAATGTGGCTATTCAAGTCTTTTTTTTTTTTTTTTCTTTCTTAAAAAAAAAAAGTCATATATATATATATAAAAAAAAAAAAAAAAACAACTTGTCATAACGGATTTGTTATGAAAATATTGTGGATTTATACATAACAATAGATGATGATGTACTAAGTTGAAATAATAAGTAATTTTATATATCTACTTAGTGTTTTCGACAAAGGAAAACTACTCGGGAAAAAAATGGCTAGTTATAGCCGCGTGCCTTGTAATAAGTGGCATAGCATATTCTCCTTAATAAAGATCAAGATTTAAATGTCTTTATCATTATCGAATTATTTAAACAAAATGTGGCTATTCAAGTCATTTTTTTTTTCTTTCTAAAAAAAAAAAAAGAGTCATATTTTTTTTTATAGTAACATGTAATGTATGGTCTGTTTATCAGTTTATTGTTAAAATATTGTGTCAATATTTTCATACGTGTATACCTTCGAAAGTGAGAAGGCATATCTGTTTATATAAAAAGTTAATCATACATTTTATTAATTTAAGGAAAAAAAAAAAAAAAACACTTCCAAAGTAGAGAAGTACAAAGGGCAAGCGTTTTTTTACGACTAAAAGCATGCAAAATCTAGTATTTATAACTTCTTAATAAAAGTTTGGTACAATTTATTTTTATTAAGAGTACAACAGGACTTTAAAAAACAAATGAAATTTTAAAAAGTTGTACCTAATCATAAAGAAAAAAAAAAAACACAGATTAAAAAAAAGAGAGTAAATGATTTACAATGCTGTTATTAACAAAATAAAAAAAAAGAAGAAGAAAAAACTAATTTACAATAACAATAATAATTTACAATGATATAAACTTTAGCATCCTACATTATTAAGGAAATTATAGGCGGCCAATTACAATGTGTAATAAAATAATAGTAACATTTTGCTCATTTTTTTAATTTATTTTTTTGAAGTCATTAATTCAATACTCAGGAACCAGGATGACCCAAAAGGGGCAAAAGAATTGAAAAATAAAACATTAGTCGAAATAGGTTTAGATTGATAAATATTAAATAGAAATAGGGTGATATGGATCAAAAATGAATTAAGTATCGGATGCCAAATGATAAATTCGGCTCGGTTCGCAGTGAAGTAAAAATGCGTGACCAAAAAGAAAACGCCGTTGCCGGGGATCGAACCCGGGTCACCCGCGTGACAGGCGGGAATACTGACCACTATACTACAACGACTTGCTTGTGTCTTACAATTATAGTAGCGGCTTTTTATTAATTTATCCAATTTGAAGAGTTCCCATATTTAACATCATTACATCAAAGAACGGGCTTAAAAAATTGAAAGAATTTTTAGGTGCTTTGAGAGATAATGGTCCAAGGTCCATCTAGAGGCTGGAATATGTGAATAAATTAAATTATAAAAAAAAAAAAATCAAAATTCAATGCTTACATGATGATCTATTTTCCATTTGTTTTGTCCTCTTCATTTAAATTTTAAAGTAATTCACTTCTTTTAATTGCCTATGTATTCAACTCTAGTTATTTCAGCCAAAAAAAAAAAAAAAACTCTAGTTATGCTTGCAATTGAATGAAACATTGCTCACTAGCTAGGACTAGGAGTCCAGGAGATGAAAAGATAAATTTGAGATAAGTTTCCCTAAAAAAAAAAAAAAAAAATTCTTATTCAAGTAGTATATTTATTATTAAACCATGGCAGATTTTTTTTTTTTTTTTAATAACTGAATTAAGTTCCCTAAAAAAAAAAAAAAAAAAATTCTTATTCAAGTAGTATATTTATTATTAAACCATGGCAGATTTTTTTTTTTTTTTTAATAACTGAATTAAGCTCTTTAAGAGGATAAATATATCCTCTACAAACCGAGGATTACAATACTTGTATTACAAATAGAATTAGTGATTACTTTGTTTGGACCCTATGTAAGATTAAATACAACGAACACGGATAGAGTTATACAAATGGATTGGGGCGTTGTTGAGTACTAGAATATGAGAAGGATCACATGGTGAACTTTGGGAGAGCTAAATGCTTTTGGATGTAAAGTTGTTATTCACTTATTCCCATCACCTTCTCCTATCAAAATCTAAAAACCTTCAGAACTTGCACATTGGTCACTTTGCCTTTGGTATGAAAGATCTGAGTTCTGAGACTTGAACAAGCTCTTGCAGTTTTTCTTTTGCTGGTCTAACATCATTTTGAGCTGCCTCCGTTGTTCTTCAATCAACAACTGTAAATTTTGCTGAACCTAACCGAGTGAAGTATACAAGTAATAGTAAGTTTATCATTTGAACAAGTAATGTTAAACTGCTCTTACATAAAGAGGATATAAGGAACATTATTCTTTATTTTTTGGGGGGGCTGGATTAAGGAACTTTATTCAATTACTGAGGGATTAAAATTAATTTATGAGGAGACAAATTGATCGCGTGTACCGTGTGGGAGAGGGAAGTGATTGTCGTAATTCTATGACTATATTATTTCCCACAACTATTCTATGTGGCTGATTGTGAATAGTAGAAAAAAAATGATGGATTCATATAAAAGTGATAGATAACCAATTATAATCTGTCATATATGATAGTTATGGGAAAATGTGGTAAATGTTGTGAACTTGTGGTCCTAGAATAACTAGAAGTGCACTAGTGTAGAAATAACCAATATGGGTGTGTAAATAGAATTTTCTATTAAACACATTTAACTTTTGGAAGAAGAGACAAATGGATAGCTTGGAAAAAGAGGCCCTTAGTTAATACAAACACATTCAAAATATGGCATATATGGAAGCAAATTTGCATGCTGCTTATATTTAGATGCAAAATTCTAAAATCATGTATAGAAATCAGGCGGTACTGTACCTCTAATTGTTCATTAAGACTCCTCTCCACTTCAAGTTGCAGTTGCAACGTCTCCTTCATTTGCATACTACTGCTAGACAAGTCGCCAAGTAAGGGTAAGAGACTAAGAGTACTATAAGTGATTGCGTGAGAAGGTTAGTACAGAAAAAAATATTGAAAGGAAGAGGCAATAGGTGTGTTTTAAATTCTAATGTTGCAGTAGGAAAACTAAATTCTTTAATGACAACATATCAACATGCTTATGGCTAGCACTTCATCAAGAATTTTACATTTTCATAGGGAGCTGATGAGGTATGCGGCCATCTGCCCTTGTTCTTCTCTCAGATATTTCTGCAAAATACATAGTGATATCAAATCAAAGCTTACTAGTAAACTACTTATATCAAATTACTTTGATTAGCAAGGAAATACTAAGTGGGCATGATAAGTTTGACAAATGTTCTAACCAAGTAAAAGAAATTTGACAGAGGAAAAAATAGAACAAGAAAACCTGATTAGTTAACCATGCATGTTGTGTCCTAATCAAGTAGGCTGAGAGGAAAAAGTTGAGTTCCAAACCAGTTTGGAGGAATCTTCCTCCAACCAACTATGTAGCGGTTGGAAAGACCATTAATGTGTTGTTTAGTCACATAACTATTTAAATAAGTCATTTGAGTTGTTTAAATAATACACATATAGATAGTCTTATAATTTGTCAAAGTATTGAGTTGGAGGAATTTCCTTTAAACTGGTTTGGAACTAAGCTACATCAGGCTGAGAGGATGCAGATCTAACAAGATTTTTCAACACTCATGCATAGCAATTAGCAAGTAATTTTTTAAACAGTTGTTTTGGCAGACATACTAAGATGGAGCGTTTTAGTGGTTTTCATTTTATTTTATTTTTTTTTCATTTCAATAGAAAGTTCATCAGTAAAAATTGAGTCCTCAACAAAAATGCAAATACTAACTTAATGGAAGTATTGGCGCACCTATTTAGTGTGACACAAGGAATTTGTTTGATTCAGGTATAGATTGAATTAAAATAGGAATCAAAGCCACAGAAAATTATCTACTGATAGAATTAATCCCATTTTTTTTTGTTACTTTGATATTGCTAAATAAAGCAGAGGGTAGCAGAAGGCAAGATGAAATATCATTAACATTATCAACAGTTCACTGGCACATTAACACTCATAGATACCTCCATGAAAACCTCACAGTTCAATTTTGTTAGGAAGATACCTAATTCTTAGTCGGACAACAATAAAAATTAGAAATTATATAACTTCCACTTTTAATAACAAAAGTAGATATTTAACAAGATATACCCTCTACAGAGTAGTCTGGCATGTGCACAGCAGTTCGATATTTCTGCAATACAGATGTAAAAGAAATGGAGTAATGTTTGCATGAGTATATTATAAAAAGGATTTTCAAAATGCAATCTGAAAGTTCTTAAAGAAAAAACTTATACCTGCAAATGGCTTTTCACATTAAATATAGTCAATAAATTTGTGTCCATCAACTCCAATATTGCTTTTGGTTTTGCCTCTGTGATTATGATGGGTGAATGAATGTATAAAAGAATTCAATATATACATGATACATTTTTTTTCCCGTTTTCTAAATCAGCTAAAAAATAAATCAGCTAAAAGCTTAAAATCCAATAACTTACTCTCAGCACCACCAAGGCGATTAACACACTTGACGAACTGCTCATGAAGATCTTGAGTCCATTTGATTCGTTTTTTATTTGATGGAGCTGGCCCGGTTGATGAACTCTGACAAACCTGTTTCAAACATGAGAAAAGCCAAAATTCCATAAAAAAGTTCCAAAATATTGAAAACCAGACATGCATATTACTCCTCCAAAAAAAGAAAGAAAAGAAATGAAATCTGTAGCAAGTAGGCAAGAGATCAATTACATTAAGAGCCTGATTTGCATGATCAGGAACCGAAAGTTGCCTCCTGACAAAGGCTGCATTCTCACAAAGCAACATGTTTTGGTCATGTGGAAAAGGCTTGCCGCTATTGTTGCTTGTAACCAAATTAGACATCTCTGAAGAAGAACAGTAATAATTGCTGCACAAGTGAGATTTCACGAGTGACTGCAAGGAGTCCTTGAAGTCAAAGTTGGAGCTAGATTGCTCAGCTGAATCAGTAGAACAGTTATTATCCCCAGAAGATTGACACGAAGACAAGATGTGTGAATCATAAGTAGGAAATTGTGAGGCCGAAGGAGAATTGCCAACTCGATGCTCATATTTTTGTTGAAATTCCATGTAACTTTCAGCTGCGTGAAAGGCTGAGGCTAGTGACTTGAAAGAATCGTTCATGGCTGGAGTAATCAATGGAGGTTCAGTGCAATATAGTTGGGAAAAATCATCCATGGTTTTGTCAAATTCGTGTTTGGAAATCAATCTTGGCACGAATCATTTAGAGCTGACAAATCTTAAATGTATATATATCCTACAGGAATGTGCAATAACACCGTCACTGTTTCTGAACAATGTCCTAATTTCTCTCTCTAAAATTCTTAATTTTGTAAAAGGATAAAAAATGATTCAAAATTTTAATGGAAGGCAACTTTTGTTTTATTGTTCTTTTGAAAATCCTTTACTTGACACTTTCTTTAACAGAATCTAGAGTTTCATCCCTCAAAGTGTAGCCATTATGAAATCATATATATGTGAGTACTTGTGCTGCCCTCAAGAATATTATTAATGAGCACACGGTGACACATGCATGTTTTCATGGATGGAATTAGGAATTTACCTTTTGGGGGCCAAAAAAAAAAACCTAAAATTCAAAATTAAATTCATACATGAAAAATAAAACAAGCATTTATTAAAGGACAAAGTTTAACTATGAAATTGGTTGTAACCTTAGGCTATAACCTTATTCAAAATTTTTTTTTTTATTGGAGGTGAATTTTGACAAATATATCATTGGATTACATCTTCTTCTAATATCCTCCATGCTTCATGCTTGTAAAATTTCTAGAAAATTAAAAATTAATAGTTATGTCATCAATAAATTTTTTAAATTGCAAGTTTTCGTAGTCTAAAATTATGCATAATATATAAGCTTATAAATCATATAGTAAATAATATCCGATTAACACAAAATTTGGCATGTGTATTAAAAGTGTAAAGATCATACAATTCAACGGTTAGATTTTCAAATTATGTAGTAATGTTTATTTTATTGAGTAAAATTGTAGCCTTAGGCTACAATAAGTTTTGTAACTAAACTTTATCATTTATTAAATTTTAACAAAATAAAAGACAAAAATAACTATTTCTTAATCATTTTCAACTTAATCATTTAGGATATATCAAAATGGAATCAACATTCTTTCAAATTCTGAAAAACATTTATAATTAATTTTATAATAAATTTTATACAAATTTTATACCAAATTTTGCAACAATTTTGTTTTAATGCACAAAATCAAAAAAGTTTGTTAGAATTTCATCTTTTATTTTGTTGCAAAATCTTGTTTTGATCACATTCATGATCGAAAATGCTTATTCTGTAGTTGTGATAAAAATTGGAAGAGTAAGTATAACCATTTTATATGAGGAAGCAATATAGATTTAAATCTCTTTTCAATCCATTTTAAATTAGAAAAATGCACCATATTCAACTAAATGTATATTTATGTTTATGTATAAACTATAAGAGAAATGATATTAACTAAATTATTTATGATTTATTGTAAGAATGTTGTGAAAATATTGTGAACGTAGCACTTATGCATTTATTGTAGCCACTTTTTTTTTTTCTTTTTTTTGCTATGCTGTTGTAGCCACTTTTACGTTACAATAAGTTGTACTAATCCGAAGTACAGCCATTCAAGTTCAAACGGCGTATAGTTAGTACATTATAACAAGGAGAAAAAGAAACTAGTAGTACAATTTGAAATGAATTTGAGTTGTTGTACACTTGTACTGCGGACTTCAGTGGAGAGAAAAACCGAGTTGTAGAGAACCTTTATACCAGGGACTACAATGATTGCTGAAAGGAAAAATGCATACAAATAAATTATGGTTCTATTATAAATTTAATTAGTGAGACTTATAGTTATTTGAGAGAAAGAGAAATACATATTTGTAGTACTTTGAGAGTATCCAATAATTACCCAATTTCTTGAAACTATCTAAATTTCAGGATATTACCAAGTTGAAACAAATGCACCTAATTATTAACTAATAATTATCTTTCTCAAATAAAAATTAACTAATAATCACTAAAAGGAAAAAGGTATGAAGATTCTATGGTTTAGAATTTATTGTTACTTTAAATTTATGGTATTAGAAAAAAGGGAAATTATTGTGTACTTTTTCATCTCACATGAATGGTGAGTCTCACTAATTAAATTCATGGTAAGATTCATCATTCATGTGAGAGATAAAACTACGCATTTATGGTACTCCGAGAGTACCTAATAATTTTTCTAAATAGAATGCATGTGCTAAATAATCAAGGCTGCTCCACCTTGCATATGATAAAAGATTTAACTTGAAATTATTTCAGATTATATCATCTTTAGTGAATTGTGATGATTAAGACGTGTAAATAACATGCGTTCCATGGAGAAAAAGCTAAAGAAGTTTTTCAATATTTAAGGAGTAATATTCTTTACTCATACATACATAATGTTATTTTATAATTGAAATTTAGGTAGAATTTGGTATTCATACGAAAATAGAGAGTATTAATTTCAAAATATTGAATAAATAGAGGAAAGAGTTTTATTTTTGAAATCATATCATATCATATCATCGTATACTATATAATAAAAGTTGATCTTAGAAGTTGTGGTTATACCCAGTGATTTCATCAAATCATTGAAATATTTTGGATAAAAGCAATTTTTTAGATAAAGACAACAACTTATTTATTCTTATCAATTTCTTTAGATAAAGTAACAATAGTGTTTTAACAAAACATGTAACAAGTATTTAAATTTAATTGATAGAGACAATAACTTATTTGTTCTTATCAATTTCTTTAGATAAAGTAATAATAAATATTTTAACAAAACATGCAACATGCATTTTAGATAAAATAACAATAAGTGTTTTAACAAAAAATTCAACATGCATCTAAGTTTTAGTTTATAGAGATTTCTTTAAATAAAGTAACAATAAATGTTTTAACAAAACATGCAACATGCATATAAGTTTTAATTGATAGAGACAATGACTTATTTGTTTTTATCAATTTCTTTATATAAAGTAACAATAAGTGTTTTAACAAAATATGCAACATGCATCTAAGTTTCAAAATTTTAAATCCTACTCCAATTAAAAATATATTATTAAAATTTCAAAACTTTTATATATATATATATATATATTGGAGTTGTAACTTATGCTATGTATTTGTATTGGAAGGTGTGGGGTCAAGATTTGTAGCCCAAGCCCCAAAAGATCTGGAATAAGAGCCCAAAGAACCCAAGACAATGAATTTGTAGAGAGTCGGTGAAAGAGCTAGGCTGGATATAAATTACGCAACAGCTAGTAGGGAATACTAAAATAAATAAACATAAAAGCACTCTTAAAGTCTCACTGAATAGACCTCCAAGGAGATAATTTATAAATTAGAATCTTCTTTTTAAACTCTAACAATCCTTTTTCTTTTACAATTTCTCTCACCCCCCTCTCTTATGGGGGATCTTTTACATTATATAGTGTCTTTTGGGTTATCTTGATCGTACACTTGTTAGTCATCTGAGCATCCACTTGAGTATATATCCCAGCCTCTTCTTTGGTTCTCTATGAGTGGTGGTGGTTGAGAGTGCACTGTTCAGGGGTCTTCTCTACATTAATGCGGCCAAAAAAGTTGCTACAGTGCATTTAATGTAGTGGTAACAGCTTTTCCTCTAGATATTTATACGTTCTTATCATCTCCATACATGCCTGAAGTTTACCCTTATTATTGGAACCGTTAGGAAGGCCACTTGAATCTCCCAGGTACTTGCTTGACTGAGACTCTCCATATCCGAGGAGCTCACACTCTTCGGACTACTGACGCTCTCTTCAGACTGTACTCTTCATTCATTTCCAGGTATATTTTTCCCACTTGGGTTCCCTCTCAATCATTTTCTCCTCTTCGAACATGCCCTAGTCTTTGAATAGGGCCCTAGGCCCAATACATAATTTTGGGCTTTTACCCCCACAGAAGGATATGCATGTTGTATAGATTCGAAGGATTTGATACATTTATATGAGTCTCTTTCTCTCTCTAGAACAATTTTTTTCTTAATAAACAATTATCCTCATTAATTATTAAATTAATTTTTAATTAATTGTTAGGATATATGTCCTAAAATTAAGGGATAAAATTAACAATAGTTTAATTTACATAAAAATTTATCGTTTAAATTTTAACAAATTTAAATTCTATTAAATCTAAAAGTCTATTATAAATTTTAAATTGAAATAAGAAATCCCACACAACACCGCACGCTTTTTTTTCCTCTCAAGTTGCATCTTTTGTTTTATTAATTGTTAGGATATATTTCCTCGAATTGGGGATAAAATTTAATTATAATTTAATTTAGCTAAAACTTTATCATTTAAGTTTCAAAAATTTAAATCCTACTCCAACTAAAAATATATTATTAAAATTTCAAAAATTATATATATTTACTAATGATCTATCCATAAAATTAATCCCTCTTGCACCCTACATTTTTATATCTGTTTTTGTTTTTTTTTTTTGGTTTTTGTTTTTGTTTTTGTTTTGTTTTTGTTTTTGTGTTTTGTTTTTGTTTTTTTTTTTGTTTTGTTTTGTTTTTTTTTTTTTGTTTTTTTTTTTGTTTTTTTTGTTTTTTTCTTCTTTTTCAAGTTGCAACTTACTAGGTGTATGTATTTGCATATGATAGTTTTGATTAAATAAATTCATCTTCTTCTTATTTGTTTCTAAATTTTCATGTATGGATGTTATGTAAAAGGAAGTTCACTATAAAGAAGCAAAACAAGAGACAACCATTTAAGTTCTTGGTTTCTCTTAGGTAAGTTTTTTATTTTTTATTTTTTAAATTCTCAAATTTTGAACTATTTTGTGTGTTTTAGGTTTTGTTTATTTTATGTATTTAGTTTGTAAGTGTTTTGATTTTTTCAATTGACTATCACTATAAAAATTTGGTTCAAAATATGTCTTTCATGTGCTATAGTGCAATTTGATTCCAAGTTACTTTTACTTATTGATTATTAATACTTTATCAATGTTTATCTATTTTTATATTTTAAAATTCTATTTATTTTTCGTGTTAATTTCTTAATATGTGGAATTTCTCCCATATTTCTTCAAAAGTCGATCTAACTAAATTCAATTTAGAATTAATTCCTTCTATATCCTTTTAGATAATAGATAATATTTGGCTAAATTAGATCCATTGGTCCAAAATCCTATGTAAATCTATCTTTAATTAAATTCTTTTCTGAAATTTGGATTGTTTTTCATGTGCGTAGTATTAATATATGTGTTCTTAAAGGCTAAAACACAATATAGTTATAGGCATTACTCAAGTTGTAAAATTTAGGGTGTTAATCATTTGATCAAAATCAACACTTGAACAGATGATTTAAATATAAAAAATAAGACTTAAAAATGAAAATTCTTTTAGCTAGGTGTACAAATAAAATTTATTTTTTAATCTTAAGTTTGGAATTAATTATTTTAGGATAACTTTATTTATGTAAGTATTAGAAAAAATTTAACTGCTTGAGTTCAAATCACCATTTTCATTAATAATAAGAAATTATAAAAAAAATTAGAAAAGTTTTTATTGATAATTTTAATTAGAGATATTATATATAAGGGCAAATATACAAAATTATGCATTTTAATAATAATAATAACTCATTTAGTTATTATTTCTTAAATATATATAATCCAGGGCAAATTTCAANAGAGGATATAAAAAGTGGAGCAAAATTACATATTTAGCCATATTTTTAACAAAGATGGGTTAAGGAAATCTAACTGAACTAACTTCAGGTAAGTAAAGTTTAAATTACAGGTAACAATTTAAATTTCGGCAAAATCACAACTGGGTAAGTTGTAGTTTACCCTAAAATCCATGATTACAGTCGTGTAACGCACGAGAATTTTTAGTATTAAATAATTTTTTTTGGAAGTCAGTTATGAATTATGAGACCTAACCAAAAATGCAATAAAGAAATATGAAAATTGAGGAAAAAAATCAAGTTAAAATCGGAAAATTTCTATAATAGAGTGGGTTTCAATTGGCAAAAAATACGAAATATTTGAACTTGCAACTTGAGACTTTTCTTTTTAAAAAGTTTTAGAAAGAGTTTTTTTTTTTTTTTTTACACGTGTATTGCTATTATCTCATTGATGGTCATGAATCTAGCAAGCCAATGCTGGGCCTGCAACATCTTAAGCAATCCCAATAATGCAACTTACGACTTTCTTTTTTGGATAAAACACAACTTGCAACTTTCCTTAAATGGTCTTGTAATTTTGTTTTCTTTTTTTTTTTTACTGGAAGAGTGAGATTTAAATTTAATTGAACCAACAATTTCCAATGAGTGGTCTTAGAAAAAGTACATAGAGTTATGGCGACGAAATGACGACATTCTTACTAGAAAGCCAAATGGACATATGTCGACACTGAAACAATAAAATAAAGAGAAATGCTAACGAGTGTCCTTAAGGCACTCGTTAGCATTTGGCACTCGTTAATAATTTATTTAAAGAAAATTTTTATGGGAAATAAAAAAAAAGTAATTAATATTTTGACAACTTTTTTTATTTCTCATAAAAGTGATATTAAAACTTTCCTAAAGTGGATTATTAACGAGTGCCCTAAGGGCACTCGTTAGCATGACTCTAAAATAAAAATACAATGAATCATGTGATTTAAAGTTCTTCCTTCTTGTTGTTGCTAATGATTTAGGCTATGTCTTGTTTTGTTTTGGTCAATTGGCCTCTCCTATGAATCCAAGGCTATGGATGTTAAATCTTTGGATGCTTTTGGAATAAGATAAGAAATTTTTGATAACGCATTGTTCTTGTTTTTAATTTATCTTTTCTGGTTTTGTTTTCGTCTTCGTTATGGAGTTAAAAGGCACAATTCCTTTTTACCATTAAAAAGCATCATAACGGTCACCGTTTTTATTCTAAAAGAAATTATGACAGAGTTTGGCTTCTTGGTTATAATCAATTACTACAATTTAAACTAAAAAAATTAACATCACTATATAATTTGAAAATCTAATATTTGAATTTCATATTTTTTATGTTCTTAATACATGTCAGATTTCATGCTAATTAAATGTTATTTACTATTCGACCATTAAACTTATTTTTATGTATCATTTAGACTACAAATACTTAAAATTTAAGTATTTAATTGATGACAAAACTATTAATATTTGATATTCTGAAAATTTTGCAAGTATAAAGGATATAAGAAGAAAATGTAATCTAATATTAGATTTGTCAAAATTCACATCAAATAAAAAAATATATTAAGTGGAGCTATATTTGTTGGTTACAATCAAGTTTGTCACCAAATTTTGTCCAAAAAATTATAAAAGTTGAGATCAATCATGATAACCTTGTATGGGTTTGGATACAGAGGAAAGTCACGGCGAGTTTCACTTGTTGCGTTTTCTCCTTTTTTTTTTTTTTTTTTTTTTGGCCGGCTTTTTTGACTTTGGGAGACAAATTTTACTGTGCGTGCACTGTTTATGCACTGTTCATGCACTGTTCACGCAATATTTAATATTAAAAGTAGGTCTCACAACACTATTCGCACATTTAAAAATTATTTTGCTACAATGTTTTTAGCAACAATTAATTTTTATCAACTTTCAGCAACAATAAGTACTATCCAAACGGACCCCTTATCTTTGTGTAAGTGTGTAATCATAATAAGTCATATCCATTGAGGCACTGTTACTTTGATTAAATGGACAAGCACCACCACGTTAATAAAGGTTTAGATGACATCCAAAGAGTGTCCTGCAAAAGGAATGGGGGTGTCCAATATCAAATTCCACCGACCCAACATTGATGTTTCCAGTTTTTGGAGGCGTAAGTACTAAGTAGAGTTGACATCTATTAAATGATCTTTTAAGGCATAAATGACCACCTAATATCTTGTTTATTTTATTATCAATCTAGGATTAAGAGTATGTCTAGTCTCATTTCCTAAGTTAATTAGTAAATAAAAAAGTATCCAACAACCATTGAAATATATTCAAAATTGCATTCATGGGTAGGGAGGATATTAGGCAACTTGCAACATCTGCCTAACAATAGTTACTTTATTGCTACCTAAAACGATGGGGCCATGATTTCAAGTTAGGGGTTCAAAACATTGAAAAAATGGTGAGGCTTAAGTTCAATGCATGTAGTGCATTGAATATGTTAAGATGGTGACATATATTTAAAAGTGGACATGTGTTATGATCTTAACGGGTCTAATATAACTGGATATTAGACCCAAACCTCACCCTAAAAAAAAAATCAAGAGAATTCAAATAAGAAATTATAAAATCAAGAGAATTCAAATAAGAAATTAACAAATACAAAGATATAAAATCATTTTTTTTAATACATTACAATGCAATCATCTATGAAAAGGGAACTTGACATTGTTTTAAATTTAAGAAATTATCTATGATTGAATCCTTATTAATTAAATGTTACAACAATGTCCCTTTCATTTATTATGTTAAGTTAGCAATGTGGATAAGTGTGACAATTTTACTATGTTAAGTTTGTGTGACATTTTTATTTTATTATGTTATTGTCTTTGTTGTTATCTCATAACTCTTTATCTCTATCTCTATCTTTATCTTTGTCTTCGTTTTTGATAAAAATATTTTAAGTTAAATGATAGAACTCAACCAGCTATTTAATTATTCAACCACACACCACACTCACCTAGGACCCAGCCATACAATAATGCTCCACACCCACTAATAAATAAAGCATGGCTCATGCTACCCATTAATCAATCAATTGCTGACACTAATTTTACCATTATTTTTTTTTCTTGAATCACTAACCATATAGAAAAAATGACAAAAGAAGTTTCAGGAAAAGGCTAATCCGAAGGTATATTTACGCTTTTTTTGTTTTATTTTACTGTGTTTGTTTCGCTCTAAAATTTGGGTCAAACTTGAAAATATTTTTTTCTGACTATAAAATTCTTTGTTAAATATTGTAAAATGTTTTCCGGTTTTACCTTTAAAAATTTAGTAAAACTTTTTTTTTTTTTAATCACACAACTCTCTCCTCATTTGGCTGGGTCAACGGAGTCACTTGCAAGGTGATTGGTGACAGTAGCTTTGTGGTTGAACCACTAGATTTGGTAGTTTGTATTTGAAAAAATTTATTTGCTATATCAAGTATTTGAAAATGTTTTATTTACAAGTAAATTTTTACATTTGAAAATGTTTTACAACGAAATAAATATTGCATAATTAGTTTATAAATGATTCAACTTTATTTCATGTTTCTATGCATGACATGTATATGCGCTATCTTTTCTTCTTTTGTGAAATTATTATACTAATATAATTAATTATGACACTGAGTGTTTTGTATAAATGAATTTTTCTTTGAGTTTTTTTTTCTTTTCTTTTATTTTTTGAAAGAAATGTGAAAAAAAAAAAGGTTAGAAAAATATGTTAAAGTTTTTTAATGTAAAAAAAATGCATACATATACGGGTCATTCCAGATTGACCCAACCTGTCAGAGACCAAGTAACAGTGACAAGAATGACAATTTATTTTAATCCAATATTTTTTTGACCAGAATCTGTCAGAAGGGTTATCATCATGGATTGAGATCACACTTGATGCAATTAATATATATATATATATATATAAAAGCAAAAGTCTTTCCATGTAATTAAGGTGGCGTTGCTGATCCTCAAAAAAAAAAAAAAAAAAAAAAGGGTGATGTTGCCATGTAGGAAAAAAAATTCACCTAAAACTCTGCCACTCGTCTACATATTAAAGAGAAAACTCATAAAAGTCATACTGTTTCGCGCGTCTAAATACTCAAAACCAAATTCAACACCGGTTTTCTATTAACCATTTACTTAACACAATTTCACCAAGTATAAGAGATGAAAATAAAAAATCAAAACGATTCAAAAACCCAAACTGAGACAATCCGTTAAAAGAGAAAGGCATGGAGAGAAAAAAATAAATAAAAAAAATGAGAAATTTTTCCTCCAATTGCGCCGAAGTACATCCATCCTCTGCTCCAATCAGATCCTACCTCCATTGATATAGTCTTTATTTCTTGTATATATAAAAGTAGAGACCTCATGCAAGAGTGCATGAGGTCTTGCCACATGGCGCTTTAATTTTGTATTTAACATTTTTTTACCTCTTCTCATTAAGCTTTTTTTTTTTTTTTGGTTATTCAAAAGTTTACATTAACTTATTTTTACTGTTATCTCATTAATCTATCATTAATTACCTGAACTTGCATTACACATTTTTCTCATCTTCATGTCTTTTAGCATACCCACCGTTTTAGTATTAAAAAGAAAAAAGAAAAAAAGTATATATATATATATATATATTAAGGACTAATAATAATAACTAATAACTAATTAGATAAAGCCCTGGGGAGAGATAGAGAGACATAAGAATGTTGTGGATTGATAAAAGAAACACATTGTTTCAATGTTACCAAAATAAAAGAGCTAAGATTAACAAATCATTTGTAAAGA
>NW_027069628.1:577979-696441 GCF_002906115.3 Quercus suber | reverse complement strand
AAAAAAAAAAAAAAAATCTAAATGTTAAGTTTAAATTTGAACCAACAACAACAAACTATCTATTATTTGTTGTAAAAATGTTGTGGACACTTTTTTTTTTTTTTAATTTTCCCCAAGATTTTGGCAACTTGGTTGCCACAATTCTTTTTTTTTTTTTCTCTCCCATTTTCGGCGATGGCATTGCCACAATTTCCATAAATTTTTTTCATCTATTTCGGCAATGCCATTGCCACAAATCATTACACTTTTTTTTTTTTTTTTAAGAAATGAAGTGTACACAATTTTTACAACATTTTTATAACAAATTCTAAGTGTCAAGTTGTTACTTATTTTTATTGTTGGATTAAAATAGTAATCTCAATGTTAAATTTAAATTTGAATTAATAATAACCAGTTACCTGTGACTTGTTGTGAAAAGATTGTGTACGTAGCACATTATATTTTTTTTGATTGTGTACGTAGCACATTATATTTTTTTTTAATTCCTCCCTAGATTTCGACATTCACTTTTTTTTTTTTTCCCACTCCCATTTTCGGCAATGGCATTGCCATAATAAGGATAAAATTTTTTTTCACCTATTTCGGCAATACCATTGCCACAATTATTTTCTTTGAGAGCACCTCACACTCTGAGCACTCACATTGGGTAGGAAATTTGGGAAGCGAATTACGGCAATGACATTGCCGTAATTCAACCTTTTCTCTCTCCAAACTTTTTCTCATTCTCTCTCCTACTTTTCTTGGAATTTTGGCAACACTGTTGCCGAAATTCAATCTCTCTCCTCAATTCCCTAAATAAGTTGTAACAGTGCCTATAACGCAAATAAATTTCAAATTTACCAATATTTAGCCAAAAGACTCCTCTTTATTTGATGCTGTTCAATTAAAATTCCAGCGCGCCCACTAAATTCATACTTCCGAAACTGAATAGGAGTTGAGTATGTTTATGTTTAACTATAAAAGAAGAGCTATAGCCCCCACCAAACCAAAGTATTGGTTCCTGCTCTCTCCTGAAAGTTGAAAGAAACACCATAAATCCACAATGGCAGTAGTAGCAGTTAAGAGAACTTTCGAAGAACTAAACACTTACTTTTCTCCATCGCCGTCTCCATCTCCCCCTGTTGTTTGTTAAAAAGCTCGCTATTCTCATTCTACTTCTATTTCCAAGCCCATCAAAAACCAACATGATGAGGCGTTGCCCCTCGAGTCCAACTCTAAGGGTCCGTTTGGATAGAGGAGTGGAAAAGTAGGAGGATGAAAAATATTTAGTTTTCCCCCTTGTGTGTTTGGTTGGAGGGGTGGAAAAGTGGGAGGGTAGAAAACTCTTTTATTTGGTTGGAGAGAAAAAGGGAATGATGAAAAATGTAATTTATATAAATTGACTATTATACCCTTGTTACATAATATGTAAAAAATAGATTTATTTATACTCATTACATAATATAAAATTTATCATATCATATATATAAATTTATATTATTATTTTTATTATTATAACGTAAAAATTAGATTAGGTCACGTTGAAAAAAAAAAAAGTTCAGGTCACATTGAAAAAAAAAAAAAAAAAGAGAGAAGAGAACGTTCAGGTCACGTTGAAAAAAAAAAAAAATTTGGTAGGGCATTATGGTAAAATTGCACTGAAGCAATTTTCTCTCATTGCTTTTCCTCCCAATTTGGGAGGAAAAAAATTGTGGGCCCAAAGAGAAAATTTTCTCCCGGGTTTTCCACTCCCCCTGTTTTCTTTCCATTCTCAAACAGAGGAAAAATAAGTTTTTCACTCCATTTTCCTTCTTACATTTTCCATCATTCCTAAATACCACCCAACCAAACACAGTGTAAGAAAAATATTGTGGAGCGGACTAGGGATTTACTTCTGAAGACACTCACAGCTGTTGGTAGTAATTTAGGGGTGGCAAATGGGCAGGTTGGGTCATAAATGGGTTGAGTGTGTAATTACCCATTTATCTATTTATGACCCATTTATATATAAATTAATTATTCATTACCCGCTCAACCCATTTAATTAGTAACCCACCCATTTATAAAAAGAAGAAAACAAAGCATAAATTTTTAATAAAAAGAAGAAAACATGAAGATGTGTGAGCTCGCCTGAAACAAAAAGAAAGGGATTTGAAGACTCTCTTGGAGATTGAGCTGCAATTGCTTCAAAGAAACCTGTAATAAAGTGGCGACACTTCCAAATATTCTTCGACCACGAACGCAAACTCGTTATCGGAGCTTGGCCACCATGCCTCCAACCACTGCGCTTGCAACCTGGCATTCCTGGTCCGATAATGCACTAGCTTTTCGCGAACCTCCACTCAAAATCATCAACGAACTCCAAGATCCGATGCGAGGATCCCAAATTGTGGTCTAGTTGGAGAGAATCGTTGTTGGAGGAGGCGAAATGGTCAATGTGGATATGGAGGTGGACGGGATCGGAGAGGTAGTCGGCGGCGGCGAGGGAGCAGAGGGATGTGGAAGTGTTTAGATTTGGATTTGGATTTTTTGTTTTTGCTTTTTTAATATTTTGTTATTAGTTTGGATGAGTGATTTTCTAATTTTCAAGGTCATCAGCTGTGTTCTGTGTCCAAAAAGTTGCTATTTTTGGTTTTGTGTTTGTTATGAGTCTGTTTGGATGATGAGAAAATGTAGGAAATGTCCAAGAGTAGGTGGTAAAGTGTGTTTGATTTTAGAAGGGTTTAGTGGGTTTTTGTGAGTTTATTTAAATTTAAATTTTAGATGGGTTTAGTAGTTATTAGTGGATTTATCCATTTAGACCTATCTAATTAAATAACCAAATGGGTCTTTATTCATTTAACCAAAATATTCAAATGAGTTGAGTTAAGACTTATCCAATTAAGATAGGTAATGAGTAGGTTCATGGATATAGATAAAAATTGCCACCTCTATCCACAACCAAATCAGCTTGTTGGAGAAACAAGCTGAAAGGGTGACCTGAGAACTTGAAGGAAAGATTTACGAACTTGAACAGAAGAATCAAGAACTTGAGCGGAAGAATTGGGAACTTGAACACATCACACAGGAAAATACCCTCCTCAAACGTGCTGTGGTTGTCCTACATGAACGTCTGGAACAGTGCAACAATAAAGAACAAGAGATAAAGCATCTAAAAGATAAGCTGACAACACTCGAAGTCAACAATTATACCTTATCAATGCATTTGAACCAGGCTCTGCAACACACTTCCATTCTGGCAAACTCCAACTTCCATCCCGATGTTTTTTTTAAGGGATACTACAAATTTTACTATGTAACCTTTACAAATTTTATATTTTAATATAATAAATTTAGTGTATGGTTGTTTCTTTCGTGATGTCTTTATGGTTTGTTTAACTGAGTTTTATGGGCGAGCTATATATGCATGAGTCGATACAAAGCATTTCTTTCCTGAAGGATATTATGCACGACACGAGTGCACTCAATTATATCTAAATGAACGAAAGCAAATACACTGCATAATCCGTGATTGGCTTTGCTGTAACCTCAATCCATGATTGTTTAATTGCTTTTAAATATGATCTAGGGGCAATTGAAGTCTGAATATCTTATCTTTAATAATTAATTGGTCAGCAGGGAGGAACTAGTATAGTAGTATCCAAATTCTGATTTTTCAAGAGGCCACTATTTGTTTTCTGTTGCTGGTCAAGCATCATTTTAGTTGCCTCCCCTCCTTGTAATTATAGTAGTCAAAGTGCATTAGAAACCTGCTCTAAGCCAAACCTTCTGAGTTCTTGTAGAAGAAAATAAAGAACATGGTAAAGAAAAGTAATGAATTGGACTAGATAGGGGGCATGGAAAAGGTTCACATGCCGGTTTAAATGACAAACTGTAAAAAGCTCAAGGAACAAAACTGAACATTAATTAGTAACTTATTAAAGTAATTTGTTTTTTTTTTCTTTTCTTAAAAAAAAAAAAAGAACAATCTATACTACAAAAGAAATTAAAGAATAAATAAATAGCCATGTTACAACCACTAGCCATGCTTGATGTAGTAAAATATGCTGGGGGTGATTTATCATGTTTTGGAAAAATGGTTTGCAAAGAATTGTTCTGTTATTATTCTTATGGTAGAATTTGGTTGAAAATTTACATTATTGGTTTTTTGTACAAGTTGTTTATTGAAAATAGTTTATTTATTTTTAAAGAAGAAGAGAAAATTGAAAAAAAAAAAATGAAAAGAGAATATAACTATTAGAAGGCAATTCTTGCGAATCATGGTTACAAAGGCATCTAGCATGTTTTTGAAATTATTTGTGCATCTTTTCCTTCTTTGTTTCACTCATTCACCTTTGGCCCCCATTACAACCAAGCTTGAATGACTAATTGATCCAAGATGGGTTTGTGGTAGGAATGGTGTAGTTCCCAATAGATGACATCTTTCATGAGATTATTGTGCTATTTCATTATTCATCTTTTCTATTGAAAAAAAGGAAAAAAAAAGAAGAAGATAAAAAAAAAAAAGAAAAGAAAAGAAAAAGAAACCTTCATCCAAATCTCAAAGTGAATTCTTTTGACAAATACTTATTTTGGTAGGGTTTGAAGCAAATAAACTTTTTGGTGTGTTCCTCTAATTCATATGTGCTCTAGGTTGGTTGTCAAGATGGTCATTAGCTGTGCATAGACGCCCATTTTTTTAGGGTTTTTTGCTTCTTGAACTTGAATAACATCTTATGATATTTAGTGAATGACTTGTTCAAGTGATAATTTAGTCTCATCACACATATCTTTTGAGAAACTAATTAACGTTTGTGGATAGTACACTGTAAATCCTCACAAGACACAACTCATCCACTAGGGATTGTCTAGCAGTTTAAAGGCTTATTGCATATGCTAAATGTAACAAAGTTTTCTAGCAAAAGTGGTATCGTTTTTTTCATTTTTTTCTTTTTATTTTGTTTTTGTCCTTTAGTGTATGATTGGAAGGGTTAGTGTGGATTTTATGAGTTTTGTGATTGTTAGAGGACAAGCAATGTTCAAGTTTGGGGGTGTGATAATTGCTTAAAAAGTACAATACTATCTTCGTTTTGGTAGGCATTATCACATCTATTTAGTTTTTATTCCCCCACTTATACGTAAATATGAAAGTTTGCAAGTATTCTCTAAAATATATTTATTACGTGTATTGTTCTTTTATAAGAGATTAAAACTAATGAGCTAAGGATGCAGACATGAAGCAAAGAGAATCCAGCGGTCAAGATTAATTGAGAAAGAAGAATTTAACAAGTCAAAGATGTGTAGAAAAAATAGAAGGAAAGAGAGAAATTCATTTAAGTCAAAATTGGAAAAAATCCCAACATGGAAATATTTTGACTAGTCTCGATAAGTTGGCCATATTCCTATACTATGTACTCGGAGGTAGAGGTGTGAGCATCAATCGATCTCTGGCATTCAAAGAGTGCCTTGATCAATGTAGTATGGTGGACATGGGGTTTTCTGGTCCAAGATATACTTGGACTAATAAGAGAGAGCTCAGCAACTTAATTCTAGAAAGAATAGACAGGTTTTTCATGAACCTGGAGTGGTGTGTCCTGTACCCGAATGCCAGAGTAACTCATCTTCCAAGGTGTCACTCTAATCACTGTCCTGTCCTCATGGAAGCACTGCCAGTCTGTTCAGTGAATGGGAATTTTCCCTCCAAAATATTTTATCATTTTCGATGGCTTCATGTCTGTCGCTAATACCCGTTTTTATATTTACGATGGAATCATGTTTGTCGCAAATAATAACACCAATTAAAAAAAAAATATTTTGTATTTTCGATGCACAAAGGCCGTCACAAGTGTTAATAGTGCCGACGGTGTTTCTTCTATTGTCGTAAATAATACCCTCTTTTATATTTACGATGGAAGATTGTTTGTCGCAAATACTAACACCATAAAAAATATATATTTTGTATTTTCGATGTACCAAAGCCGTCACAAGTGTTAATAGTTCCGATGGTTTTTCCTTAGTCGTCATAAATAATACCTTACTAGCGACGAACATTTTTATGCCGTCGTAGAAAGTAAGGCGTGAACATTTCCCTCCAAAAAAAATACATTTTCGACAAAAATAATAAGTATTTTCGACAGACTCATTTTGCCGTCACAAATGTGTTGATATTTTACGAGTTATTGTCGATGGAAGAGACTTGCCGTTGAAAAAGCTAGTTTTTACGATGGCTTTTTGTAATCGTCAAAAAAGACTTGCCGTTGAAAAAACTAGTTTTTACGATGACTTTTTGTAATCGTCAAAAAAGTTTCGTCGCAAATAACAATCTTTTTTGTAATGGCAAATAGAGCATAATTAGTTTATAAATGATTCAACTTTATTTCATGTTTCTATGCATGACATGTATATGCGCTTTCTTTTCTCCTTTTGTGAAATTATTATACTAATATAATTAATTATGACACTAAGTGTTTTGTATAAATGAATTTTTCTTTGAGTTTTTTTTTCTTTTCTTTTATTTTTTGAAAGAAATGTGAAAAAAAAAGGTTAGAAAAATATGTTAAAGTTTTTTAATGTAAAAAAAATGCATACATGTACGGGTCATTCCAGATTGACCCAACCTGTCAAAGACCAAGTAACAGTGACAAGAATGACAATTTATTGGGCAAGGCTTCACTGGACACAAGCCGGTCCCCAATTTATTTTAATCCAATATTTTTTTGACCAGAATCTGTCAGAAGGGTTATTATCATGGATTGAGATCACACTTGATGCAATTAATATATATATATATATATTTATCTAATACTATATATATAAAAGCAAAAGTCTTTCCATGTAATTAAGGTGGTGTTGCTGTTTCTCAAAAAAAAAAAAAAACCGTGGTGTTGCCATGTAGGAAAAAAACATTCACCTAAAACTCTGCCACTCGTCTACATATTAAAAGAGAAAACTCATAAAAGTCATACTGTTTCGCGCGTCTAAATACTCAAAACCAAATTCAACACCGGTTTGCTATTAACCATTTACTTAACACAATTTCACCAAGTATAAGAGATGAAAATAAAAAATCAAAACGATTCAAAAACCCAAACTGAGACAATCCGTTAAAGAGAAAGGCATGGAGAGAAAAAAATAAATAAAAAAAATGAGAGATTTGTCCTCCAACTGCGCCGAAGTACATCCACCCTCTGCCCCAATCAGATCCTACCTCCATTGATATAGTATTTATTTCTTGTATATATAAAAGTAGAGACCTCATGCAAGAGTGCATGAGGTCTTGCCACATGGCACTTTAATTTTGTATTTAATATTTTTTTACCTCTTCTCATTAAGTTTTTTTTTTTTTTTTTTTTTGTTGTTACTCAAAAGTTTACGCTAACTTATTTTTATTGTTATCTCATTAATCTATCATTAATTACCTGAACTTGCATTACACATTTTTCTCATCTTCATGTCTTTTAGCATACCCGCCATTTTAGTATTAAAAAAAGAAGAAAGAAAAAGTGTATATATATATATATATTAAGGACTAATAATAATAACTAATAGCTAACTAGATAAAGCCCTGGAGAGAGATAGAGAGACATAAGAATGTTGTGGATTGATAAAAGAAACACATTGTTTCAATATTACCAAAATAAAAGAGTTGAGATTAACAAAGCATTTGTAAGAGAAAGAAAGAGGAATTTGAGATACCGCATCTCTACCATACTAACCTCTCACCACCATCAAGCTGTCGAAATCCTTACGAGTAGTTTTTTTTTTTTTTTTTTTTTTTTTTTTTTTTGAATTAGGGACTTAAAGATGATTTAGGTTTGAGTAATTTATTTGGGTAGTTTTTGTTTTGGCAGGGGTGGCATTACGTGCTGGCCAGGGGGTTCATTTGAACCCCTTAACCTGGCAAATTTTTTTTTTTTTTTTTATATATAAATTTTTTTACAAATTTTTTTAACTCCCATAAAATAAATATTTGAACATCCTAACCATAAATTTTATTTAAATCTAGCTAAAATAAACTTGAATATGATTATTTTAATACTATTTTCACAATAATTTCACAATAGAGAGTAAGTGACAAGCTGTAACTAGTTTTTATCTTGATTCATAACTGACATCACTTTTTTACCTTTCTTTTTTGCTAATATATCACTTTTTTTTTAACCTACCTTTAACAACTTACTATCTATATTTTGTTTTGAAATTTTTGTGCAAGTATTGTGTCAACAACACTACTCTTAAAATATTTAATTTTATAATAAAGAAAAAAATGTTTCAAATTTTTGCTCATTCGTTAAAAATAAATAAATAAATAAATAAACCTGCTATTTGGGACTCTGGCTTACTTTTCCATTGACAACAAAATGAAGTTGTTTTTCCCTGCACTTTTCTTCTTCATTAGCAAAAAAATTACACTACCATTCCAACCAACTGATCTATATTTATATTTGTGATTTCTTTCTTCATTCTCTCTATCTCTCTTTCTGCAATCTATGTTTTCTTAGCTTTTATCTTTGTTTGATCAAGTAGTTTTCTTAGCTTTTATCTTTGTTTGCTCCAATTCTAGGAGAGTGACCATATGTATGGTTAAAAAACCGTACACTTCAAAAGCAAAAATTTATATCAGTTTATTTTTTTTCTTAGTTCACATTTACTCCTAGTCCCACTCCTAGGTTTGTTATTCTTCTTCTCTATCATATATTTTTATTTAATTAATTTTACATATAAATATAATAAGTTATTACACATTCAATGGTTGTTGTCTTACTAATCTTTAAACTATTAATAAATTTTTTAACTATTACATGATATAGTTGTATTGTATACTAAATTGTATATAATATGGAAGTTGAATATGCAAAAAAAAAAAAAAAATCATTTTATTTTTTAATAACCCCCATGATTAAATTCCTAGCTTTGCCACTATTGACCCCTCTAGAAAAAAGAAAATCCTAGAGCCGCCACTATATTTTAGATATATAAATAGAGAGAATATTTGATGCGTAATGTAAAGTCATATTCTACTATGATTTTAAATCATCTATAAGACACATGTATATGCACTTACCCATACCATGTCTTAATATCGTACTATCGATGAGTGGAAGACAATGAAAGAGTTGAACATACTTTCATTTTATGGTATGCAATTTGCGAACACAATACAAATTAGTTAATTTTCATGGTCCTGTTACTCTTTTGCATTTATTTTTAGTTTAATGATTCTTTTAAAAATAATCTTACCTTGAGAATGCTACAAATATGTAGTGAAACAATTAAACTAATCTTTAATTTCTCAAAATGTATATGTTTCTTTACTCTAATTTAGTTTTTTTTTAATAATATATGTAAAAAATTCTCTAAAACCGTCTTATATAAAATATTACAAAATTATCCATGCATTACACGGGTAATTAACTAGTTACTATTAATGGTTGATATTGATAATTGTAAAATGTAATTTTCAATCTCAACAACTGATTAAAAAAAATTAAAAAAAAGTAAAAAGTAAAAGTTTAAAAAGTGAAATGTGAAAAAATTTTGTGAGAGAGAGAGAGAGAGAGAGAGAGAGAGGGTGAATTGCACCCGTGGATCCTAATCCTTTAATCATAAGAGTGAGAAGAAATCAAGAACCAAGCTTCTGATATGATTTTTTCACGTAAACGTGGCGAAGACGGAAGACTACCGTGAGGACTGGGACATTCAGTCCTAAATTCTAATTTGCCGACTCTCTTTATTTGATGCTGTTCAATTAAAATTCCAGCGCGCCCACTAAATTTATACTTCCGAAACTGAATAGGAGTTGAGTATGTTTATGTTTAACTATAAAAGAAGAGCTATAGCCCCCACCAAACCAAAGTATTGGCTCCTGCTCTCTCCTGAAAGTTGAAAGAAACACCATAAATCCACAATGGCAGTAGCAGCAGTTAAGAGAACTTTCTCGAAGAACTAAACACTTACTTTTCTCCAACTCCGTCTCCATCTCCATCTCCCCCTGTTGTTTGTAAAAAACCTTGCTATTCTCATTCTACTTCTATTTTGAAGCCCATCAAAAACCAACATGATGAGGCGTTGCCCTTCGAGTCCAACTCTAAGGGTTCGTTTGGATAGAGGAGTGGAAAAGTGGGAGGATGAAAAATATTTAGTTTTCCCTCTTGTGTATTTGGTTGAAGGGGTGCAAAAGTGAGAAAGTGGAAAACTCTTTTATTTAGTTGGAGAGAAAAAGGAAATGATGAAAAATATAATTTATATAAATTGACTATTATACCCTTGATACATAATATGTAAGAAATAGATTTATTTATACTCATTACATAATATGAAATTTATCACATCATATATATAAATTTATATTGTTATTTTTATTATTATAATGTAAAAATTAGATCAGGTCATGATGAAAAAAAAAATTGGGTGGGCATTATGGTAAAACTGCACTGATGCAGTTTTCTCTCATTGCTTTTCCTCCCAATTTGGAAGGAAAAAAATTGTGGGCCTTGAGAGAAAATTTTCTCCCGAGTTTTCTACTCTCCTTGTTTTCTTCCCATTTCCAAACAGAAGAAAACTCAGTTTTCCACTCCATTTTCCTTCTTACATTTTCCATCATTCCTAAATTCTACCCAACCAAACACAATGTAAGAAAAATATTGTGGAGTGGACTAGGGATTTACTTCTGAAGACACTCACGGCTGTTGGTAGTAATTTAGGGGTGGCAAATGGGCAGGTTGAGTCATAAATGGGTTGAGTGTGTAATTACCCATTTATCCATTTATGACCCGTTTATATATAAATTAATTATTCATTACCCGCATAACCCATTTAATTAGTAACCCACCCATTTATAAAAAGAAGAAAACAAAGCATAAATTTTTAATAAAAAGAAGAAAACATGAAGATGTGTGAGCTCGCTTGAAACAAAAAGAAAGGGATTTGAAGACTCTCTTGGAGATCGAGCTGCAATTGCTTCAAAGAAAACTGTAATAAAGTGGTGACACTTCCAAATCGTCTTTGACCATGAACGCAAACTTGTTATCGGAGCTCGGCCACCACGCCTCCAACCATTGTGCTTGCAACTCGGCATTCCTGGTCCGATAATGCACTAGCTTTTTGCCGAACCTCCACTCAAAATCATCAATGAACTCCAAGATCCGATGCGAGGATCCCAAATTGCGGTCCAGTTGGAGAGAATCGTTGTTGGAGGAGGCGAAATTGTCAATGTGGATATGGAGGTGGACGGGATCAGAGAGGTAGTTTGCGGCGGCAAGGGAGTAGAGGGATTTGGAAGTGTTTAGATTTGGATTTGGATTTTTTGTTTTTGCTTTTTTAATATTTTGTTATTAGTTTGGATGAGTGATTTTCTGATTTTCAAGGTCATCAGCTGTGTTCTGTGTCCAAAAAGTTGCTATTTTTGGTTTTGTGTTTGTTACGAGTTTGTTTGGATGATGAGAAAATGTAGGAAATGTCCAAGAGTAGGTGGTAAAGTGTGTTAGATTTTAGTGGGTTTTTGTGGGTTTATTTAAATTTAAATTTTAGATGAGTTTAGTAGTTATTAGTGGATTTATTCATTTAGACCCATCTATTAAATAACCAAATAAGTCTTTATCCATTTAACCAAAATATTCAAATGGACTGGGTTAAGACTTATCTAAATAAGATGAGTAATGGACGGGTTCATGGATATAGATAAAAATTGCTACTCCTATCCACAACCAAATCAGCTTGTTGGAGAAACAAGCTGAAAGGGTGACCTGAGAACTTGAAGGAAAGATTTACGAACTTGAACAGAAGAATCAAGAACTTGAGCGGAAGAATTGGGAACTTGAACACATCACACAGGAAAATACCCTCCTCAAACGTGCTGTGGTTGTCCAACATGAACGTCTGGAACAGTGCAACAATAAAGAACAAGAGATAAAGCATCTAAAAGATAAGCTGACAACACTCGAAGTCAACAATTATAGCTTATCAATGCATTTGAACCAGGCTCTGCAACACACTTCCATTCTGGCAAACTCCAACTTCCATCCCGATGTTTTTTTTTTAGGGATACTACAAATTTTACTATGTAACCTTTACAAATTTTATATTTTAATATAATAAATTTAGTGTATGGTTGTTTCTTTCGTGATGTCTTTATGGTTTGTTTAACTGAGTTTTATGGGCGAGCTATATATGCGTGAGTCGATACAAAGCATTTCTTTCCTGAAGGATATTATGCACGACACGAGTGCACTCAATTATATCTAAATGAACGAAAGCAAATACACTGCATAATCCGTGATTGGCTTTGCTGTAACCTCAATCCATGATTGTTTAATTGCTTTTAAATATGATCTAGGAGCAATTGAAGTCTGAATATCTTATCTTTAATAATTAATTGGTCAGCAGAGAGGAACTAGTATAGTAGTATCCAAATTCTGATTTTTCAAGAGGCCACTATTTGTTTTCTGTTGCTGGTCAAGCATCATTTTAGTTGCCTCCCCTCCTTGTAATTATAGTAGTCAAAGTGCATTAGAAACCTGCTCTAAGCCACAACCTTCTGAGTTCTTGTAGAAGAAAATAAAGGACATGGTAAAGAAAAGTAATGAATTGGACTAGATAGTGGGCGTGGAAAAGGTTCACATGCCGGTTTAAATGACAAACTGTAAAAAGCTCAAGGAACAAAACTGAACATTAATATCATTGAATAATTTCATTAAACAAAAAAAAGAAAAAAAAAAGAAAAAAGAAAAAAAAAGAACAATCTATACTACAAAAGTAATTAAAGAATAAATAAATAGCCATGTTACAACCACTAGCCATGCTTGATGTAGTAAAATATGCTGGGGGTGATTTATCATGTTTTGGAAAAATGGTTTGCAAAGAATTGTTCTGTTATTATTCTTATGGTTGAATTTGGTTGAAAATTTACATTATTGGTTTTTTGTGCAAGTTGTTTATTGAAAATAGTTTATTTATTTTTAAAGAAGAAGAGAAAATTGAAAAAAAAAAATGAAAAGAGAATATAACTATTAGAAGGCAATTCTTGCGAATCATGGTTACAAAGGCATCTAACATGTTTTTGAAATTATTTGTGCATCTTTTCCTTTCTTTGTTTCACTCATTCACCTTTGGCCCCCATTACAACCAAGATTGAATGACTAATTGATCCAAGATGGGCTTGTGGTAGGAATGGTGTAGTTCCCAATAGATGACATCTTTCATGAGATTATTGTGCTATTTCATTATTCATCTTTTCTATTGAAAAAAAAAAAAAAAAAAAAAGAAGAAGAAGAAAAAAAAAATCCTTTTCTTTTCTATTGAAAAAAAAAAAAAAAAAAAAGAAGAAGAAGAAAAAAAAAATCCTTCATCCAAATCTCAAAGTGAATTCTTTTGACAAATACTTATTTTGGTAGGGTTTGAAGCAGATAAATTTTTTGGTGTGTTCCTCTAATTCATACGTGCTCTAGGTTGGTTGTCAAGATCGTCATTAGCTTTGCATAGACGCCCATTTTTTTAGGTTTTTTTGCTTCTTGAACTTGAATAACATCTTATGATATTTAGTGAATGACTTGTTCAAGTGATAATTTAGTCTCATCACACATATCTTTTGAGAAACTAATTAACGTTTGTGGATAGTACACTGTAAATCCTCACAAGACATAACTCGTCCACTAAGGATTGTCTAGGGTTTAAAGGCTTATTGCATATGCTAAATGCAACAAAGTTTTCTAGCAAAAGTGGTATCGTTTTTTTCTTTTCTTTTTTATTTTGTTTTTGTCCTTTAGTGTATGCTTGGAAGGGTTAGTGTGGATTTTATGAGTTTTGTGATTGTTAGAGGACAAGCAATGTTCAAGTTTGGGGGTGTGATAATTGCTTAAAAGTACAATACTATCTTCGTTTTGGTAGGCATTATCACATCTATTTAGTTTTTATTCCCCCACTTATACGTAAATATGAAAGTTTGCAAGTATTCTCTAAAATATATTTATTACGTGTATTCTTCTTTTATAAGAGATTAAAACTAATGAGCTAAGGATGCAGACATGAAGCAAAGAGAATCCAATGGTCAAGATTAATTGAGACAGAAGAATTTAACAAGTCAAAGATGTGTAGAAAAAATAGAAGGAAAGAGAGAAATTCATTTAAGTCAAAATTGGAAAAAATCCCAACATGGAAATATTTTGACTAGTCTCGATAAGTTGGCCGTATTCCTATACTATGATGTCGGATTGACCTGATTCTTGTGAAAAAGGTGAAAACTTTATCGGTAGAGGCCTTTGATCTCTCTTTTTATGCCGATGTTGGCGGTAATCCAGTGGTATTTCTCTCTGTTCTCTCTACGACTCACATAATATGGAATCTCTGGTCTTTCTTTCTTTCTTTTTTCTTTTTTCCCCTCCCCTTTGATATGATTTTTTGTTTGTTCATATTATTTTGTTAGTGTTTTTCTTTTTAATATTGAAACGGTTTAAAACCAAATGGTAGACCATTTTGTTTAAACGGTATTTAAATCATGTGTTTTAATTGTTTTATGGTATACGTGTCTATCCGCGTTGTTTAAGTGTTTTATAGTATATGTGTCTTATCAGGAGGGATTTGTGGACTAGGCTTCTTCTATTATGTATAATAACTAGTTACTAACTCGTGCGATGCACCAGATAATTAACAAATTTTAAATATCTTCACTTTGTTCAATGCTACAATGTTAAATAATTTAATGCATTTATTACCTCTAACTTTCTTTTAGCATTTACTCTATCTGTAGTTTGCATAGAAGTCACCACCACACACTTTTGGTGTAGTGGTTACTTTACAAGTATAAATGCTTCTAGGGTGTGGGAGGTAAGGGCTGGAGTTTAAGTCTCCAGGAAAAAGTTTCACACACATATACACTTTGATTATGTTAGAATAGAATTTCTATCTTTGTATCAAAAAAAAAGTTTGCATAGAAATCTCAACCATGTTGCCACAATCCATAAAATATATAAATAAATAACATTATTAATCATATAAAATTTCAATTAAGTTCATATACTTCCTTGCAAAAAGATGCATAATAGTTGCATATCTAACTTCACAGGATCTATACATTGCTATATATTTTGCAATCTTAAGCACAATTTATATATAATATTCTTCTGCTTCTCACTAGGTATTCCTTAATTAAACCTTACCTCTATATATTTTCTAGACTTATTCACCAAAAACCTCACTCCAAATTGAAAGGAAAAGAATCATCGACCGTCAATTGAAAGGACGTTAGGATAGGCTTTTGAAGATTGCTCCTACCGTCTCTCTTGGTAATCATTTGTCAATTGCATATGAGGACTAGATTTTCTCAGCTAAACCATGACTTGATAAAACCAATAAAAATCTCAACTTGATAAAAATAATCAAAGTTGACGCTGAAGAGCCTCTCAAATTTGAATCAGAGCTTGAGTATTACTTATGTTGTTAAATATTTTGTACCACAAATTTCATAGAAGCTAAACAAAAACTAAAACTAACGAAAGGTACAAAAAAGAAAAGATAAGATAAGAGATGGACCTTAGAGAAATACTTTGCCAGGACCAAAGCCTTGTTGGAGTCCAAGGAAGGGTGAGTTTGGTTCAGTTTTTTAAAACTGGGCTTTTTGAAAAAGTGGGTTTTCAAAAAGTGCATATGAAAAATTGCTTTTTAAAAATACTGAGTGTTTGGTAAAAGCCGTTAAAAAGTGTTTTTTGAAAAACTGAGTGTTTGACTAGTACTTATAAAAGTGGCGGTTTGAATGGTAAATTACCAAAAAAGACAATTTATATATAAAGGTTTGTGAAAGTATTGTGAAAATACTTTCTAAAAAATTATTCTAAAAAGTACTTTCAAAGTTTTTAAAAAATTTATTTTTTTCTCACCAATATTAACTAATAATAACCTACCATTTAAGATTTATTGTGAAAGTATTGTAAAAATATTGTGATAGTATTTCTCAATTTTAATTTCTCATTCTTTATTTTATTTTTCCTTTATTTCTTTACTTTTTTTTTTTCATCCATATTTCCTTCTTCTTCTTTCCTCTTTATTTATTTATTTTTTTTCCATCCATATTTCCTTCTTCTTCTTTCCCCCCCCCCCCTCTTTTTATCTCCTCACACACGTACCCTTCTCTTTTCTTTTCTTTTTTCATTCTTTCCCCTTTTTTCCCTACAACTTCCTCCCGAACACTCCAGTTCCGTAGAGCTCTCTTTTTGTTTTCTATTTTTCTTCTTCCTTTCTCTCTTTTCTCTTACCATTTCGTCTACAAGTTTCTTTCCCTCTATCCCATCAAAAAACACAAGTTTATGTTGGGCTTTGTGGAACCTAGTTTATGTTTGATCCGGTTGACGACCCGACTCGACCTGAATAATGTTGTGTGGTTTTTAATGGGAGATTTTCTGAGACTTAGTCCATGGAGTGGAGGCTTGGGCCGACAGGATATAATTTTTGACAGCTTGAATAATTTTTAGCCCGTTTTGTAGCCCATTGTAATCCTATACGCAAGATATAAAAGCTGTTTTTGTGATTAGGGTTTGTAACTGTTGGCATGTTTTTAGAGAGAGAGAAAAACACTGTAGCCGCACTTTGTATTTTTTTTTTTCTGATAATAGTGAAATCCCTACAACTCTGTGAATGTAGGCAAATTGCCGAACTATATAAATACTGTCTTGTGCTTGTGATTGTTTTTCTTTGACGTGTGTTTTCTCTATTTTTTTTTCCTCACAGGTTGGAATTTTGGTTGAATTCCTAACAACTGGTATCAGAGCCTAGGGTTAGATTTGAGTGGGAGCAATGGCAGAGGAAGCAGGAAAGGCGTCTGGAATAGAAAAGTTTGATAGCACAGACTTCGCGTATTGGAGGATGCAGATTGAAGATTATCTCTATGGGAGGAAATTGCATCTGCCTCTTTTGGGGACAAAACATGAGGTAATGAAGGCTGATGAATGGGCTCTTCTTGACAGACAGGTATTGGGAGTTATCAGGTTAACTCTATCTAGGTCTGTTGCTCACAATGTTGTAAAGGAGAAGACCATGGCAGATCTGATGAAGGCTTTGTCTGGTATTTATGAAAAGCCGTCAGCAAACAACAAGGTGCATCTGATGAAGAAACTATTCAATTTAAAGATGGCAGAGAATGCATCAGTAGCACAATATCTGAACGAATTTAACACTATCACAAATCAATTGTTGTCTGTAGAAATTGATTTTGATGATAAGATTTGTAATCTGATCTTCTTGGCTTCTTTGCCAAACAGTTGGGAGGCAATGAGGATGGCAGTAAGCAATTCTACAGGAAAGGAAAAGTTTAAGTACAATGATATACGAGATTTAATTCTGGCTGAGGAGATTCGCAGAAGAGATGCAGGTGAAACCTCAGGATCTGGTTCTGCCCTAAACCTTGAGACAAGAGGCAGAGGTAATAACAGAAATTCAAATCGGGGTAGATCGAGATCCAAAAATTCTAATCGGAACAGAAGTAAATCTAGATCAAGCCAACAGGTACAATGCTAGAATTGTGGGAAAACAAGTCACTTTAGGAACCAATGCAAAAGTCCTAAGAAAAAGAATAAAGATGATTATGCTAATGTTGTAACAAAAGAGGTACATGATGCATTACTTCTTACAGTAGACAGTCCACTTGATGATTGGGTTTTGGACTCAGGAGTTTCGTTTCATACCACTCCACACCGAGAAATCATACAGAATTATATTGTAAGTGATTTTGGTAAGGTGTATTTAGCTGATGGTTCAGCATTGGATGTTGTAGGTATGGAAGACATTTGGATATTGTTGCCTAATGGATCTGTTTGGTTACTGAAGAAGGTTCGACATATTCCTGACCTGAGGAGGAATCTAATTTCTGTTGGACAACTTGATGATGAAGGACATGCAATACTATTTGTTGGTGGTACTTGGAAGGTTACAAAGGGAGCTAGGGTATTGGCTAGTGGAAAGAAGACTGGTACTCTATATATGACCTCAAGTCCAAGAGACATAATTGCAGTTGCTGATGCAAGTATTGATACAAGCCTATGGCACCACAGACTTGGTCACATAAGTGAGAAAGGGATGAAGATGTTGTTGTCAAAAGGAAAATTACCAAAATTGAAGTTTATTGATTTTGACATGTGTGAAAGTTACATCTTAGGAAAGCAGAAAATGTGAGCTTCTTGAAAACTGACAAGACACCGAAAGCTGAAAAATTGGAGTTAGTACACACTAATTTATGGAGGCCTTCTCCAGTTGCATCCCTTGGAGGTTCAAGGTACTACATCACTTTCATTAATGGCTCAAGCAGAAAGGTATGAGTTTATTTTTTGAAAAATAAATCTGATGTATTTAAAACTTTTAAGAAGTGGAAGGCTATGGTTGAGACAGAAACAGGTTTGAAAGTAAAATGTTTGAGGTCAGATAATTGAGGAGAGTATATAGATGGAGGGTTCAGTGAGTATTGTGCTGCACAGGGAATTAGGATGGAGAAGACCATTTCTAGAGCACCACAGCTGAATGGTGTGGCTGAGCGCATGAATAGAACTCTTAATGAGCGTGCTAGGAGTATGAGGTTGCATGCTAGACTACCAAAAACTTTCTGGGCTAATGCTGTTAGCACTGCAACTTACCTAATAAACCGAGGGCCATCAGTTCCCATGGAGTTCAAACTTCCTAAAGAGGTTTGGAGCGATAAAGAGGTAAAGTTTTCACATTTAAAAGTTTTTTGTTGTATTTCTTATGTTCATATTGATTCTGATGCTCGTAGTAAACTTGATGCAAAGTCTAAAATATGTTTTTTCATTGGCTATGGTGATGAGAAATTTGTCTATAGGTTTTGGGATGAACAAAACAGGAAAATCATCAGAAGTAGAAATATGATATTTTATGAACAAGTTATGTACAAGGACAGTTAAACTGTAGTCTCAGATGTTACAGAGATAGATCAAAAAAAATCTAAATTTGTCAACTTAGATGGATTTACTGAAATTACTGTCCAAAAAAAGGGTGAAGAAGATAAGGAGAATATAGATTCACAAGTAGATCAAAGTACACCTGTAGCTAAAGTCCGTAGATCTTCCAGGACCATTAGCGCTCCACATCGTTATTCACCTACTCTAAATTATCTCCTGTTGACTGATGGTGGTGAGGCAGAGTGTTATAATGAAGCCTTGCAAGATGAGAATTCAAGTAAGTGGGACTCAGCCATGAAGGATGAGATGGATTCCTTGTTGGGGAATCAGACATAGGAACTGATTGAATTGCCAGTAGGAAAGAAGGCTTTGCACAACAAGTGAGTATATAGAATAAAGAATAAGCATGATGGTAGCAAATGTTACAAGGCTAGATTAGTTGTTAAAGGGTTCCAGCAGAAGGAAGGCATTGATTACACAGAGATATTTTCTCCAGTTGTGAAGATGTCAACAATTAGACTGGTGTTGGAAATGGTGGCTGCAGAAAACTTACATCTTGAGCAGTTGGATGTGAAGACGACATTTCTTCATGGTGACTTGGAGGAAGACCTTTACATGATTCAACCAGAAGGGTTCATTGTTCAGGGACAAGAGAATCTAGTTTGCAAACTGAAAAATAGCTTGTATGGCATAAAACAAGCTCCAAGACAATGGTACAAGAAATTTGATAGTTTTATGCATAGAATTGGGTTCAAGAGATGTGAAGCTAATCACTGTTGCTATGTTAAGTTTTTTTGACAATTCTTACATCATATTACTATTGTATGTGGATGATATGCTTATTGCAAGGTCTTGCATTGAGGAGATTAATAATCTAAAAAAGTAATTGTCAAAACAGTTTGCAATGAAGAATTTGTGAGCTGCAAAACAAATCCTTGGTATGAGAATCATTAGAGACAAGGCTAATGGTACATTGAAGCTTTCATAGTCAGAGTATGTGAAGAAAATTATCAGCAGGTTCAACATGAATGAAACTAAACCAGTGAGCACACCCTTGGGTAGTCATTTCAAATTAAGTAAAGAACAGTTATCGAAGATAGAAGAAGAAAGGGACCATATGAGCAAGGTGCCCTATGCCTTAACTATTAGCAGCTTGATGTATGCTATGGTGTGTACAAGGCCAAATATTGCACATGCAGTGGGAGTTATGAGCAGATTCATGAGTAGGCCTGGAAAGCAGTATTGGGATGCAGTCAAGTGGATTCTGAGATATCTAAAGGGTTCATCAGATACATGTCTTTGCTTCACAAGTGCAAGTTTGGAATTGCAAGGTTATGTAGATGCTGATTTTGCTGGTGATGTTGATAGTAGAAAGACACTACTAGGTTTGTATTTACTCTGGGTGGTACAGCTATATCATGGGCTTCAAATTTGCAAAAGATTGTTACTTTGTCTACCACAGAAGCTGAGTATATTACAGCAACTGAAGTTGGAAAGGAGATGATTTGGCTACATAGTTTCTTAGATGAATTGGGTAAGAAGCAGGAGATGAGCATTTTACATAGTGATAGTTAGAGTGCAATTTTTCTTGCTAAAAATTTGGCTTTTCATTCAAAATCGAAACATATACAGACAAAATACCATTTTATCCGGTACCTTGTTGAAGATAAGTTGGTAATACTTGAAAAGATATGTGGATCTAATAACCCGACAGATATGTTGACTAAGGGTGTCACTATTGAAAAGCTAAAGCTGTGTGCAGCTTCAGTTGGCCTTCTAGCTTGAGGACAAGAGGATGAGTTGTAGGGATGAGGGATTGCTTTTGGAGGATAGCGGTTGATATTGGTGATTGAACTAGTCTCCAAGTGGGAGATTTGTTGGGCTTTGTGGAGCCTAGTTTATGTTTGATCTAGTTGACGACCCGACTCGATTTGAATAATGTTGTATGGTTTTTAATGGGAGATTTTTTGAGGCTTAGTCCATGGAGTGGAGGCTTGGGCCGACAGTCCTAAGTCGTAGCCCATGGACAAGCCTCCTTGGGGGTCTGGGGGCAATGCCCCTAGAAAATTTTTTTTTGCTTGTTTTCTAGCCCATTGTAATCTTGTGCGTAGGATATAAAAGCCGCTTTTGTAATTAGGGTTTGTTACTGTTGTCGTGTTTTTAGAGAGAGAAAAAAACACTGTAACCGCACTTTGTATTTTTTCCCTGATAATAGTGAAATCCCTATAACTCTGTGGACGTAGGCAAATTGCCGAACCACATAAATACTGTCTTGTGCGTGTGATTGTTTTTCTTTGACGTATGTTTTCTTTATTTTTTGTTTCTCATAGGTTAGAATTTTGGTTGAATTCCTAATAGCTTAAAGGTCACACACACCACACCATTTGATTCTCATCAAACGAAGATAGAGGGGGGAATCGCCAAGGGAGGAATGGGTTAGATCGGTGCTTGATCTTTGCCTTCACCGCCGCCTGTCTTCCTCCCTACTATTGCTTGATCTCTTCCCCATTGCCAACTACATGAGGTAGAAATGGGTCAGATTGATTTTTGTTTTTTTGGTTCTAATTTCATTATTGGGTTCCTTTGTAATAAAATGTTTGGGCAATTTGGTAATTGAAGACATACTCTCAACATTAATATTTATGAACGTGAAATGGCTTTTGCAAAAGCTCCACTTCGGTCTGTTGTGTTAAAATTTAGTTTCTTCACATTTGTAAAAGTTGCGTTTTACAAAAAGTAGCTTTTAATAGTCTCACCAAACGCATGATTTATTTATTTAGTTTTAAAAAACACCTTTTGCCTCTAGAAAGTGCAACCAAACGGGCACGAAACCTATCAAGGTTAGTAGCAGGCTCCAAATAGGAAGGGTTGCGCATAAGAAAATCAGAAATAATCACAAGCCCAGCCGCACCAGGAACAAAAGAGATAAAAAAAAAAAAAAAAAAAAACTAAAGCAGATACTAAATAATAATAAAAAAAGTCGTACCAAGCTTTAAAGGCGAACCTGTTAGATAAAATTCTAAAATCAGATTCTAAAATGTAAAAACATTGCCCAAAATCCTTGATGTAGAACGTTTTAATCATAATTTTTTTTGTGATACCGTCTACCATTCAGTTGCAAAATCCAATTCTATCTTATTTTCAAATTAGTGGGAACATGCCTGTTCCATCTCTTTTAAAGGGAAGGAATGGTCTAGAAACAGTCTTAGGCATAGCAATACAAACAAATATAGTAAAAGTTTAGTACTTTCTAAGCTAAATGTGTGAACAAAAGAGAAATATAAAAAAATATTAAAAAAAAAGTGTAAAAGAAAGGATTTAAAACTCCATGCTCTCGGCTCATGCTCACTAGCGTCTTGGATAGGGCTGAGTGCATAATAATGGCTCATCCAGATCCCTTGCTTCCACAGGCTTGGGTCTAGCAGGTAAAGTGTCACTATAGTTATGTTCAGGTAGAAGACGCAAACTCAAGTCTCCACCCTCTATGCATTTTTTTTTCATTATAAAAAAAAAAAAAAAAGGAACGCTGATCAAATAAAAACTAAGGCAGAACAAATCACTAATATAAATTGCGACAAAACATGTACGTTGACAATAATCTATGAGAGTAGATCAGAATTATAAAAATGCATATGACCCCCCCAAAAAAAAAAAAAAAAACATTACCAAGATTTAGAGGCTAGACTTTGTACTACAGGAGAAATTATAAGATCCACATGGTGGACAAGTGATGTGGTTCACTATTCTACTAAAATTGTCATTTGTTTAAAAATGTTAGTTAGAAAAATTTTTTAAACATAAATTAATTTCTCATTCAGCAATTTTAAATAAGTGGAAGTTTTTTAGTGAAATGGTGAACAAATAACGTGGTCACCAGAGGACTCTATAATTTCTCGTACTACGAAATTATAAGATCCACATAGTGGACAAGTGATGTGGTCCACCATTCTACTAAAAACTGCCACTTGTTTAAAATTGTTAGTTTTTTTAAATAGAAATTAATTTCTGANACCCTTTTTCTTTTACAATTATATTCGCTTATATTGTATGGATTTCTCTGAACAGTTTTCACCATATTCCACAACTTCCACTGAAGGCCAGCAAAACTTCGATCGAAGTGACTGACAATTTCACATGATACAACATTATTACTTCTCCTAGTAAAATTATTCATTTGGCTAACTAGTACAAATCTGTTCATCTACAATGTAATTTGTATGAATTCGTGACTGAAAGATCTTTGCTTTCACTGCTGTTTGGTTAAAAGGGAAGAGTGTGACTGGAAACTATACCACATGTTAAAAAAATTACTTACACAAAAAGAGATCTGCTATAACGGTATACATGACTTTAGTTTGTCATGCTCCTCATAGGAACAACTTTGAAGAACATAATGAACATACAGAAATGCTGGCCCTGAAAAATGAATGACCAACCCATCTTACGTGTATTGACCAAAATCTCCAGAGCTCAAATGCCATTAGTCAATTTGAATTGGAGCAACGCTTTGAAGCTATTCCTGCAGAAAATAATTTGAAGCAGTGTATGTTTGTCACGCAATGCAACATTGGCAGTCACTTCTGCAGTTGGTGATTATCATAAACATTCATCTTGAAAAGTGATGTTTGTATCTGTTTTGCAGTACGAGATTCTGATCACTTTCAAAGATTTGCACAAGCTATGATGCCTTGATAATCATTCTGTCAAACAAAGAATCTGAAGCTAGTTAATTCCCATTCTCCCAAAATCACAAGAAAGGCCAACTTTAGTATTGGTGTGAATGGAACCAATACAACCACAGCAATATCAGAGAAAATACTTTTATGATGATAAGATCCAGTCCAAAGAATCTTTTCTAGCCCTCAAATAACCTCCTTAAGAGAAATAAAATCATCACGTGGATGAGCTTCATCCACCCGAACTTCTACTTCATCTCCAATCTGTGCTCCAACAGACACCCATGCAGAAGCTTGAAATCCACCTGAAAAATTTAAACATCGACTAAGCACTTCAATCAATATAGTCACAAGGAAAGCAATCAACAATCTGCAGTGATGGAAACCACTAGGGTTTTAGATTTTCAAATCAAAGAATAAATTATTAAAATATATTTTTTTTATAAAAATAGTTGAGGTGGGAAGGGATAAACAACAAACTATGATAGATATGCCAGAGACAAAAGCCATACACCTCATGAATGCTACATATAGTATGATGGCCTATCTTCTTGTTGCATATTCTGCTTCTTTTTGGCTTAATACAAATGAAATTTTTACCTTCCCAATTTCTACCATTACATTTAAAGCTCACACCAAGGGCAGGGGCAACTGGTAAATTGATAAAATGCATTAGAGCATTCACATCAGCATGTGTATTTTACACATCTATTTTTACACTAAAAACCTACTTTTTTCTATTTTACACCTTCACTTTTACAAAACACCTACATCAATTCATTTATTTTACAAGTTATTCCAATAAAATATACATTACACTCTATTTTTTTATTATTTCTCACCAACCAACTCCCTCTTAAATACGCGCCCTCTCTCTTCTCTCTCTCTCTCTCTATAAACCCATTTTCTGATTCTCACTCTCTCACTGTCTCTCTCTCCCTCTCTCCATCTCTCTGGCCTTCCTCCCAAATCACAAAACGCCGATCCCCTCCGCTTCGCTCCGACGCTCCACTCCACTCCGACGCTCCATTCACATCAGCTTCGCTTGCTCGGACACTCCACTCCGCTTCACGCCGATCCGCTCCACTCCACGGAGCTTCGCTCCGATCCAACCCAATCCGCTCCGATCCACCAACGCCACATCTCCGATCTACACTCCGCTCCATCAACGAGCTCCGATCGTTCCAGTCAAGCTCCGATCAGTATCTTTCTTGTTTGTCTGTGTGGGTTTGCTTGTATGTGGGTGTGTTTGTGTATCTCGTTTTTTTTTTTTTTTTTTTTTGAGCAAGTGAATCTGTGTTGATCGGAGCTGAGCTGTGTGTGGATGTGTTTGTGTGTGAGTGTGTTTCTGTGTATCGGAGGAAAAAGAAGAAGATGAGAAGTGGTGAGTTTGTTGAGCCCGGAGAAGAGAGAGAGAAAAAAGGAGCGAAAAAAAATAATAAACTAATCTATACACGATTTTAGACATTTTTAGAGGAACTGATGCAATGTAATTTTGAGCCAAAATGTGTAAAATCAGCTTCTTTTTCTATTTTACATGATTTTACATACACTGGTGTGAATGCTCTTAGGGGTTTTCAAAGTCTATGTGAATTGACAACTTGGGTTTTGCAGATTATTATTATTATTTTTGATGGTTATGCTTTGGATTGGGATGTTGAATTTCGATTAATAGAAAAAAAAAATAATAAATAAGAGTTGGGTTATCTCTAAAATTTCAACTTGTTTACTTCTGTTGGTTTGAAATTTCTGATCTCCCGTGTAAAAAAAAAAAGGGGGTTTATTTATTTTTAATCGGATATAGTGATATAGTTGACAATTGATGTTGCATAAAAAATTATTTTTTATTACTCTATTTTACACATCTAGTTTTTTCATCCAATGTGATAACTATAGGGACCTAATTGACCCGAAATTGAAAAATTATGGACCAAATTGACCCAATTAAAAAGTTAGGAGTTAACACTCTGAGATGCCATCACTCTATAGGTTGGTATGCGTAGGGGTGTGCATGGGTCGGGTTGAGAGAATTTTCTGACCCGACCCACCATGGTGGGTAAAAAAAAAATCGACCCAACCCAACCCATCACATAAATCCAACCCAACCCACATGGGTCGGGTTGAACCCATGGGTTTGAAATTTTATTTATTTATTATTATTAAATTGAGTAGAAAAAAAATATAAATATTAATATATTAAAAAAACCCAAAGATTAGTATCGATGTAATTCCTTAAGGGTAAACAACATCAATAACTAAACAACAATAGTAATTTACCAGAGTTTGTGTGAACTAATTGGCTTTTATATAGGATAGGAAGAGCTGGTTATTTTAAAAAATTTATTAATTATATAATACATATTATATATATAATTAGTATTAGTAGGAGGAAGTACTGCTCTACAGTTGTTTGCAGATTTCTATTGTTCACACTTCACATCATCACCAAATATCTTTCTCAGCTTCAACTTGTAAACCTCAGTCCTATTTCTCTAGCATGCCCATAGGAGGGCATTTATATTGTTTATATATGCCACCTTCAGATCAACTTAGCACATCTTTATTCCATCAATGACCAAAGTGTTACCATGGCCGATACTCTTACAATTCAATCTCTCCAACTAGGGGTGTGCAGCGAACTGCCAACCCGCCAAAACCGACCCGATCCAACCCAACCTGCCAAGTTGGGTCGGTTTTTAAGGGTTGGTAGGTTGGGTTGGGTTATGAAATTTTTTTAAACAGTGAGTCAAATTGGGTTCAAGTGAGTCAGATTGGGTTTAGGTCATAAGATTTACAAATCCGCCTAACCCATTCCGACCTACCTATATTTAATATATATTTAAATTTAAAAAAATATATTATACAATTTTTTATTTACTTTTTTGCCCCTCTTCCTTATATAGTTTGTGTTTGTTTGGTGTTGTGCTCATGATTAATTGGATATAAATTTGTTCTTATTTGTAGTGGTGTTGTTCTAATTTTCAATTTAATCATAATAATAGTAATTAAAAAAAAAAATCTGTCCAACCCATGGGTCCAAACCCGACCCAACCCAATCCATGTGGGTTGGGCTGGACCCTTGTAATGAGTTGGGTTAGGTTGGATTTTTTAACCCACCATGGTCGGTTGGGTAAAAAAAACTCCTCAACCCGACCCATGCACACCCCTATCTCCAACAAATCCTGGACAGTTTGCACTACTTGACATAATTTATGAGACAGATTGCTGCATTATAAAATTACAAATTGCTAATTACAGCGTACCTCAACTAACAATAAGGCTGCAATCCGATCTTTAATAAACTTAAGGATCAAGGCACGATATTTTCTTTCTTTTGGTTGACTCCTTAGGTATTCTAAGATCCAATACCGAAGACTGCTGCTGAACAGCCTCTTTGCTAATCTAGAATGCATGTTTAAAATTGATGCCATCCCTTCTAGCTGGCCAGCTGAGAAAGGAGGAGATTCACCTCTAAGATATGCTTTGACCTACATACACATAAAAATGTTAAAAACATACACATATATAGGGAATTAATATGCAACAACAGGAATGAAAGAAATGAACCTGATAATGAGCTAGGAGATCCATATATCTACGAATAGGAGATGTAAACTGAACATAACCAGGGAGTCCCAAAATCCCATGGCGTATGGGCTTCCTGAAATCAATTTCAGCAGCACGCATTAATTTAACAATAGCAGAACTCCTAATGGGTCCTTCTGGAAGATGTTGAAATAAAGACACATCAATATTTGACTGGGGCTGTCCCCTGTAGGGTAAAGAAATGTTGTTGCGAGAACCATATGTGGCTATAACTTCCCCACAGAGTAGCATCATCTCAGTGACCAGTCGCATGGCAGGGTCTGCTTGGTTTTCAACATAGAGATTAATAACAGGCTCTGGATCCTCTGGGTTAGCCACCTTGATGCGTGCTTCTAACGTGGCTGTGTCAACTGCACCCTGAAAATGCATAAAATGTCTTTAAAAAAAATAAATCCTTACTCAAAAGTGGAGAGGGTTTTAATACAGAGGAAGTGTATCAAAACTACTCCTAAAGAATAACAATCTGAAATTCCCTATATCTCCATTAATTCCCTATAGCATAAGCTTTTGAGCCTTACAAATTTACATGTCATTATTCTAATATATATTTTTAATAAAATTTAAATCCTATTCTATATTTAAACCCTCCATTAGAATCTTAGCACATTATATTTTCTTTAAATGATAGCATATATAGTTTCATATACAAACACAATTATAATAAATGTCCAATGCTAGAATATATAATTCTACGTAAAAACACAATCATAAAAAAATATCTATTAATGACTATCATAATTATTGAATTTCATATTTATATAATAAATAATAGATAAACAAAATCATATTATGTTAAAATTTTATGTGCATCGCATAGGTAATCGACTAGTTTATAATAGTTTTAAACTTTAGGGTTCAATTTAAAATTTTTGGAACTATAGGGTTTAATTTGAAACCACCCTTAAAATATAGTGTTTAAAATGTAATTTACCCTTTTCTTTTGATCATTCATGAACATCTTTGGATTCTACATGAATTTAATTCATACCAACCATAACATGCCTCCTCAAGGTCTATGGCTATGGATATTTGGAACCACCAACAGATTTATTAGGACTTCAAAGAACTCTAGATTCTCTTTTTTGATAAATTAAAGAACTCTGGATTCTTTAGAGTTGATTATTCTTAGTAAAACCTGTTGTTGCCGCCATTGTAACCGTAAAGTCGCTGCCTCAGATAGAATTTTCAGTTCAGTCTCCTCTTCCAGGTTCAAATGAAGTAGTTCAGATGCACTCTCGTATGTCAGCATATAGGTGGGTTTGATGACTGAGTTGTCCACTGAGAATTCTGCAATGCTACAAAAGCATCTAGGGCATCAAATAGACGTCATATAAAAAACAATGAAAAAAGAAAAATAAATAAAGAAGCTTGTAAATCCCGTGTATATGTACAGTTTCAAAAAGTGTAAGTGATGCAGAACATGACAATCTTTTTGTGCCTCCCGCATCAGTAATATAAATTGATGGTAATGATAATAAGAAAATTGAATAATTGTGTTGGCCAAACATACTCTAAATTTGTTTAACTGCACCACATATCAGGCTAACCTAAAAACTCTTAACATCGTATTCAGACATCCCAATAGCACTTAACTTTAGTGTTCCAAAGAGCAATTTAAACACAGGTTTCATCAAAGAAATCTAGTGCCAAGGTGATCTTCTGAATTCCTAAATTGCCTTAGTTTTAACAATTTCCAGTAACTATGGAATAAATAACATCACAAACATAATTAACTCTTCTTAACTCATGGGCGTTGCCTTTGAAGGAATACTAGGGCAGGGTGAGACAGTTTCTGTCAATATGTGGATATTGAGGTGGGGGACACACACGAGTAAGGTTTGGGCATAATACATGGGGTGGGTGTCATTCTTTAAATTAGTTGTACCCTGACCTTTACGCTTGCTCAATTGGTAAGAATGCTTCAGTCCATTCTGACATGGATAGCCAATTAGACAGGGAAGGGAAAATCTCGAATATGAGGTTTCATAAGAGATTTTCATGATTGGGAATTAGAGTCAGTTAAGTCTCTTCCCTAAATCTTATATACTCCAATATCCCTAGGAAAAGAGGCGTGATAAATTGAGATGGAGATCGAAAGGAAGTGGAGCCTTAATGTTTGCTCCTATTATGAGGCTATCCAATGTACACCAACTACTTTCTATTGGAAGAGTGCTTGGAGTGTTAAGGCCCCTAAAAGGGTCTCATTATTTTTTTGGACAGAAACCTGGGGGAAGATTATTATATGTGATAATATGATCAAGAGATGTTTCTCCATAGTCAGCTAGAGTTGCATGTATCAGTGTAGTGGGGAGAAGGTAGATCATCTGTAGATCCATTGTGATGTTGCTTATGTATTTAGATCTTTTGGGATTTAATGGGTCTTATCAAGGAGGGTAGCTAATCTCTTGTACAGGAGGAGGAATTGGCTCACAAAACACTCATCTGATATTTAGAACTTTGTCTTGTCATGTTTGATATGGCTACTATGGAAGACACAAAATAGCCATATTTTTTAAGAAACAAAAAGATCAAAGCCTGAGTTGGAATCATTGCTGATTCAAACTCTGTTTGATTGGTCTTGTGTGTGGGGTTTTACAAATAGCTACTCCCGTCTAGATTTCACAGAATCACTTATTTTTGTGCATAATTCTTTTATAAATCTTTAAGGTTACAGTGTACTCATCATCGTGAGCAGAAGTATTCCATGAATAGGTATCATTACTTATCAAAAAATAAAAAAACTCATTTCAGATACTATGTCAAACATATGGCTTGTTCATGTTCCAGAACACATCCCCCTTAAAAACTCAGCATAGCATATTTCTGCATGGGATTTTATGGCATACAGATACACACAAGTGGGTCCATATCTTCAAAAGTTCAATTAACATACTAATATATCATCTGATTACAATAATTTCTAAAGAAAACAAGACAATAAACTATCAGTTTACCTGCCATCAGAACGCAGCACAACAGATGCCGTAACAGCATTGCAGATCTCTCCTTGTTTCAAACTCATTCCTTTCATGGCAAGGTTCTCCGGAAACATAGGATAAGTGGCAGTTGGCAAGAATATAGAAGTTCCTCTTCTCATTGCCTCCCTACAAATCTATTATCAAATACAAGTATAGCACAATAATAACTAATATCTCTAATAATATCTCAAAACCTACCTGTCTACCATGCTCCCAGGTTGTACAAATCTAGCTGCATCTGCAACATGTATCCAAACTTTAATCCGGCCATCTTGCAACCTTGTTGCACTCAGGGCATCATCAAGCTACATAAAACTGTTTGGTTAGCATTTAGACGCTGTATTTTGATGCTACTTCACAGAAAGCAGTCAAAATGTGAATTACCTCGTCGGCCTCATCAACATCAATGGCATAAACCTTCAAATGAGTGAGATCTTTTCTGTAAATCTAAAGACCAGGAACATCAAATAAGCATAGCAACAAGAGACCCTGAAAGTCTAATAAAAGAATTCATGTTTCAACCAATCCTTGAGCTTTTTCCCATAAGGTTTAGTTTGGAAAAACCAAGCAGAAAAGTCTCTTCACTGCATAGAAGGATTGACTAACTACAGTCATAACAATTTGGGGAGTAAGAAAATGGATTCTGAAAGTTTTTTCTCATGGTTTTCCTAGAATGATTGTATTACAGGTAGACATACCAAAAATGATTTTAAACCCTAAAGTTTAATGGGGGTTTCAAATTAAACCTTGAACTTTTAAATCTGTTTCAATTCAAACCCTGAGTCCTGCAGTCAGCGATAGAGAGAGACAAGAGGTTTTGAATTGAAACAAATTGAAAAGTTTAGGGTTTAAGTTGTAACTTATGAAACTATAAGGTCTAATTAGAAACTCCCTAAACTATAGGGTTTAATCTGTAACATGTGAAACTATAGGTTTTCATCTGAACCCTTCCTAATTTTTTTTTTTTTTTGATAAGTAAATATTAAATTTATTGAAAAAGCTCAGATCAAGAACATGGGGGAATACAAGAAAAGAGAGCTACAGAAAATAAAACAATTAGCTAAAGAAACCCCCCCTGAATTATAAGGTTTAAAATGAAATTTTCTCTAATATTTTAAAATTATTTCCAGTCCAGTACGCAGGCCTACCTCATCTGGATCAGATGACTTGGACAGAAGACTTTCAGCAGCCACTATTATCTCATCTGAATGATCAGTAGGAATATTTAACTTTAAGAGCTCAAGATTGACATGTACGGGAAAATAACCGATATCTATGAGGAGATTTACAGCTGATGATGCTGTTTTCACCAGTCCCATTGCCTTAAGGATCTGAAATGAAAAAAAAAAAAAAATACAAGTTGGACCAAAAATAATTAACAAATTGGGTATGCAGTGGATATACATGGGTCAGAAACATTTTTTATTTTATATTTTAAGTAAAAAAAGGATAAAAAAATCAACACCTAAGAAACACCATCATAAGATCATTGCTTCCAACTAAAACCTTCTAGATCAATAGAAAACTCATCTTGATCAGCCATATATTTTAGTATAGAAGAAATGTAAATTTACATGTCAAACTAAAACAAACTCAACAAACTTAGAAAAGTTACCATCCCGGCTGTCTTCTTTTGGTCATCATTTTTGCAGGCATCAATGGCATAAGATTCAAGAGATTCAATTTTGTGTCTAATTTTCTCTTCAGCCAACCAAGAAGATTTGCGGGGTTTAGCTTTTGAAGGCATATTCTTAGCAGATTTCAGTAATTGTATAAACTCCTGAAGTTCTTGCTCAGCCGCCTCCTTTGCAAGCTTCCAGCGTAAAAGTTCTTGTACCTAGTTTTTCAAACAAATGGGATTCCATGTTATTAGAACTATTGAATTAAAAGGAGGCAACCAAGCATTGTATAATGTATTACTCTGCTAACTAATTAAAGTTCCACAATTTCTGATACATGTCAAAATATCATTACAGAATTTATAAAACAAAAGATATTACACAGAGTGAAGCATCACTAATTAAATATAGACTTGGTTTCAGTACAATGTATAATAGTAAAGACCACGATGAAAAGCAGAAGACAGAGAAGAACATCAGTTAAACAGGATAAGGGAGAAATATTTTCAACTTGAAAGTTGGCAAGTGTTAAGCATTATAGTGTAGGCTGGCTAATTCCATGACAAATTTGTTTGTATTTTTGGGTTTCAAATTTCATTGTTTCTATGTAATTTTGTGGTTTGAAATTGTACAAGTGCAAAAGAGAAAGTTGGCTTAAGTGTTTTTCATCCCTACGAACTGCAATGGAATGAAGTGATGATGGTACGGAAATCAAATTTGAAAGCAGCTGGTCAGTGAGTGCGTACCCAGCTCACCTCCTATTTGTTCTACAAACTCTTCAGCACAGTAGGGAATTCAGTTACAAAATTCCCTGCTGTACCAGCCCCTTTGCCTATTTATTTAAGCCCCAATTCCCACAAATTTGTAAACCTAATTCCCACCTGAAGATCTAGAGAAAACCCGTACCTCCAAGAGCTAAATCCTCCAAGAGCTAAATCCATAGTTTTCACTCTATCCTCTTCCTCTCAAAATTGCCAAATCCATGAGAGGAGATTGAATCCTTCACACATAAATTATCCTTTAGAGAATTTATGTTGTTTGAAGCTTTGGGAAGCATTGGTCCGGAGCTAGAGTGGAGAAAGGACTCGTGGAGTCAATTGCTAGCAAGAGCTTGGAGGGCTTGAGTACATCTTTCCTACATTACTTAGAGGGTTTTGTTAGTAAATTGTACTGCAACTATCTATTCTAGTAGATTATTTTCGGTGGTGAGGCTGCAAAGAGGTCTTTCTGCCCGGTTCTCAGGTTTTCCTCTTCAATAACACATTCATGTGTAGTGGCTGAGTTTTGATTGTGTGTGTGGGTTTTCAATTGTGTTTTTATATGCTTTTATCCATGCTTAAGTTAATTGGTTAATCACTCACATAATTGAACTTAATTGTTAGATTAGCCAAAAATTAAATTAGCCGTAATTGGGATTGAAACTTGATAATACTTGCTACTTAGTAGGTTGCCCACTTTTCTTAGCAAGTCCAATTATGTATTTTCCAACCACCCCAAAAAATCTGAGTTAATCAAGATCAGCTAGGCGTCCATTTAGATGAGCTGGTTTCAGGTAGCCAAAATCAAACCCAGTACGCTTAATTTAAATTTGAACATGTAGTATGATCTTAAAATTTAATATGATTCAGTATATTTAGATTGGCTGACAGACACTAATCAAACTAAAATCCTAACAATTGTCTCATGTACAAATTGTTCTGTTTTAGACTTTTAGTTGAACCAATTCTCATCCACTCCCAGGCCCACCAATAGGAAATTCTATATAAGGGTGGCCAAGCTGAACACCTCTTAGGCTAAGATAATCACATTCAGAAAATTAAGTCTTCCTAATCTGCCAGTGACACGGAATATGTCCAGCTGCTCAGCAGGGAGCAACCTTGAGAAGTGGCACAGAAAAAAGGGGGGGTTGGAATGTAATTCCAGTCATACACTATTGTAACCAATTTATTTCACTTTTGCAAGATGACATTGACCACGACAACAATTACCAAAAATTATGTAGAGCATGACCACCATCAATGTGCACAAGATACAGCCTTGTTATGCACTCACAATTAAGATCCTTGATTGGTGGCTTTTCAAAACTGACCAGATGGTTTATCAATCACCCCTCCTAACACCTATTGAAAAACCTCCACTTCGGAGTTGTGATATCCTCCAGTGAAGTTTCTTGCTTTGATCTATTCCATTCTTCAAAGCAATTAAAATTACCAAACCAAAATACAACAAATCCTAAACAATCTCAAAACATCTAACAGAAAGATCATTCAAAATAAAGGGTAGTTGTTAATGTCACACAAACTACACTGATTTTCAAAGATACCTGTGCATTAGCAAATATATTAAATAAAATTTCCAAACCATGGCCATGAAAATTATTCTGACAGTTAAGCCAAATTATTCAATTAAGAAAGTCCACAGATAGAGAACACTGTCAAAACCAAATATAATGTGTACCTGCACAGTAGGTCGAGGTCCATATATAGCACGTGAACCTTTTGTCTCCAGCACGCTGAAATATGTTTCATCTTTTGATAGCAAAAGGTGGGCACAATAGCTTTCAAGGGGCTCTGCACTACCAAAAATCATCTGCAGTATAATCAATGGTCATTGTAGAGCAATGGTTTAGAAATTGGATCCCTAAATAAAAATTTAATACCTCTGCTAATTCTTCGGTTGTCACTGACTTATTGTTTTCAAGAAGTTCAACCCAAGCAAACTCCAGAAGTGCTGGATCCTGCATCAAATCAGTAAGTACTGACTTTTATCTTTTACAAAAACCACCCAATAGAAAATGACAAATTTGATAGAATTATTCCACAAGCAAGAACCAACCAAGTTATCCTGCGCTTTCTGAATAAAATCTGAAATCCCAGTATGATCAAAATTCTCAATGCCTGGAACAATATATGTAATTTGTTGAGGTTTAATGGAGGACGTGACACCATTCTGCCAATGGGAAAACCCCCGCCAAAAAAAAAAAAAAAATTAATTAAATATAGACTTGGTTTCAGTACAATGTATAATAGTAAAGACCACGATGAAAAGCAGAAGACAGAGAAGAACATCAGTTAAACAGGATAAGGGAGAAATATTTTCAACTTGAAAGTTGGCAAGTGTTAAGCATTATAGTGTAGGCTGGCTAATTCCATGACAAATTTGTTTGTATTTTTGGGTTTCAAATTTCATTGTTTCTATGTAATTTTGTGGTTTGAAATTGTACAAGTGCAAAAGAGAAAGTTGGCTTAAGTGTTTTTCATCCCTACGAACTGCAATGGAATGAAGTGTTGATGGTACCGAAATCAAATTTGAAAGCAGCTGGTCAGTGAGTGCGTACCCAGCTCACCTCCTATTCGTTCTACAAACTCTTCAGCACAGTAGGGAATTCAGTTACAAAATTCCCTGCTGTACCAGCCCCTTTGCCTATTTATTTAAGCCCAAGTCCCACAAATTTGTAAACCTAATTCCCACCTGAAGATCTAGAGAAAACCCGTACCTCCAAGAGCTAAATCCATAGTTTTCACTCTATCCTCTTCCTCTCAAAATTGCCAAATCCATGAGAGGAGATTGAATCCTTCACACATAAATTATCCTTTAGAGAATTTATGTTGTTTGAAGCTTTGGGAAGCATTAGTCCGGAGCTAGAGTAGAGAAAGGACTCGTGGAGTCAATTGCTAGCAAGAGCTTGGAGGGCTTGAGTACATCATTCCTACATTACTTAGAGGGTTTTGTTAGTAAATTGTACTGCAACTATCTATTCTAGTAGATTATTTTCGGTGGTGAGGCTGCAAGGAGGTTTTTCTGCCCGGGTTTTCCTCTTCAATAACACATTCATGTGTAGTGGCTGAGTTTTGATTGTGTGTGTGGCTTTTCAATTGTGTTTTTATATGCTTTTATCCATGCTTAAGTTAATTGGTTAATCACTCACATAATTGGACTTAATTGTTAGATTAGCCTAAAATTAAATTAGCCGTAATCGGGATTAAAACTTGATAATACTTGCTACTTAGTAGGTTGCCCACTTTTCTTAGCAAGTCCAATTATGTATTTTCCAACCACCCCAAAAAATCTGAGTTAATCAAGATCAGCTAGACGTCCATTTAGATGAGCTGGTTTCAGGTAGCCAAAATCAAACCCAGTACGCTTAATTTAAATTTGAACATGTAGTATGATCTTAAAATTTAATATGATTCAGTATATTTAGATTGGCTGACAGACACTAATCAAACTAAAATCTTAACAATTGTCTCATGTACAAATTGTTCTGTTTTATACTTTTAGTTGAACCAATTCTCATCCACTCCCAGGCCCACCAATAGGCAATTCTATATAAGGGTGGCCAAGCTGAACACCTCTTAGGCTAAGATAATCACATTCAGAAAATTAAGTCTTCCTAATCTGCCAGTGACACAGAATATGTCCAGCTCATGGAGAATGATATGGCAATCGAAGGTTCCTCCAAGGATGGCTTTCTTTTCTTGGTCTGCTTCCTTAGGTAAGATCTTAACAACAGATAATCTTCGTAAAAGACGAGTGATGGTACTTGACTGGTGCTATATGTGTAAGAGGTGTGGGGAGTCGGTGGATCATCTTTTACTTCATTGCTCTATAGCTTGGGATTTGTGGTCCATGGTCTTCTGCTTGTTTGGTATTCAATGTGTTATGCCTCGTACTGTTCTTGAGTTGTTTGAGGCTTGGCAAGGAAAGTTTGTGCGACATCGTCATATTGATGTTTGGAGACTAGTGCCTCACTGCTTGATTTGGTGCATTTGGCGTGAAAGGAATGCTAGAAGTTTTGAGGGTTGTGAACGCTCTTTGCTAGAGATTAAGTCTTTCTTCTTACACACTCTTTTTGAATGGAGTGTGGTTTTTCTCATTTTTCTTGTTATTCTTTTTCTTTGTTTCTTGACTGTTGTTCTTTTGTTTCTTGATTTGTGCCCCCATAGTACATTCCCAATGTACTCGGTTTGGCAATCTTTCTTTTATTAATAATATTCTTACGTTATTTATCAAAAAAAAAAGGGAATATGTCCAGCTGCTCGGCAGGGAGCAACCTTGAGAAGTGGCACAGAAAAAAGGGGGGGTTGGAATGTAATTCCAGTCATACACTATTGTAACCAATTTATTTCACTTTTGCAAGATGACATTGACCACGACAACAATTACCAAAAATTATGTAGAGCATGACCACCATCAATGTGCACAAGATACAGCCTTGTTATGCACTCACAATTAAGATCCTTGATTGGTGGCTTTTCAAAACTGGCCTGATGGTTTATCAATCATCCCTCCTAACACCTATTGAAAAACCTCCACTTAGGAGCTGTGATATCCTCCAGTGAAGTTTCTTGCTTTGATCTATTCCATTCTTCAAAGCAATTAAAACTACCAAACCAAAATACAACAAATCCTAAACAATCTCAAAACATCTAACAGAAAGATCATTCAAAATAAAGGGTAGTTGTTAATGTCACACACAAACTACACTGATTTTCAAAGATACCTGTGCATTAGCAAATATATTAAATAAAATTTCCAAACCATGGCCATGAAAATTATTCTGACAGTTAAGCCAAATTATTCAATTAAGAAAGTCCACAGATAGAGAACACTGTCAAAACCAAATATAATGTGTACCTGCACAGTAGGTCGAGGTCCATATATAGCACGTGAACCTTTTGTCTCCAGCACGCTGAAATATGTTTCATCTTTTGATAGCAAAAGGTGGGCACAATAGCTTTCAAGGGGCTCTGCACTACCAAAAATCATCTGCAGTATAATCAATGGTCATTGTAGAGCAATGGTTTAGAAATTGGATCCCTAAATAAAAATTTAATACCTCTGCTAATTCTTCGGTTGTCACTGACTTATTGTTTTCAAGAAGTTCAACCCAAGCAAACTCCAGAAGTGCTGTATGGGAAAACCCCCACCAAAAAAAAAAAAAAATTTGTTAGGCTAATAAAAAGCTTACTTATTCTGATGCATTTGATTGATTGAATAAACAATGAGTTACAACACCTAGCAACCTATTCAACATGCCGCATTTAGTTGTTTCTACTAGAACCTGATCGGACACCATCCAGTTCTTTTTGCCATCCGGTTTCTGAGCAACTGCCAATAAGACCCTATCAGAATCCTTCTTGAACTCCAACAGCAACCCTTTCTCTAGCACTCGGTTCGCAAGCTTGTCTTCAAGAAGCTCTCCACTGCTTGTTAATCCCATTCTGCATAATCATATGTATTATATTAAAGACGCAGCACAATCAAAATCCAAATTAGTTTCTAATTTTGCTACTCGGAGCTTCACCTCAGTCACATAAGACAACTCATCACCACTATTGTTGAATGTTTCAGTGCGCAACCTAGTAACTAAATAATTATAAATAGCAAAGATAAAATTCCTTCTATATGATTTTCTCAAGTAAATGCTCTGAAAATAAAGCAAATAAAATTTATTAGAAACATTTTCCTCTTAATTTCCTACAATTTCTCAGAAACCAAACAGTTCGTAATCAAAATTCCATATACAACGTAATTACAATTAAGCAAGAGGGTTTAGTTATAAAAAACCTACTTGGAGGCAGCGTAAACTCTCTTCCTTTTGCGCATGAATTCGAGCTCTTCCATGACGCTATCGACGAGACTGTGAACCGAACAGCTCCGAAAACCGCCATGGCCGAAAAGCTTCTGCCCGGACCGGAATGCATGGAACCGAAACCCTAATTTGGAGTATCGGCGAAACTGCAAGTTCCTGTAATGGTACAATCGGCACCGAACCGCCGCGGAGAAAGGAGGAGGCGAAGCGGAGCGAAAGATGGAGCAGCTGTTAACGGCTCTAACCGCCATCATTGAGTAATGTAAGTTAAGCTTTTAGTCCTTTTGGTTCATAGAAGATTGAGAAAATCGAAACCTATTGAGTACGCGAGCAAGGAAGTTTTCTGTTCTTACAGTTTGAGAGAGTGAGAGAAATGAGAGGAAGTGTTTTTCGCTGCTTGTTGACGATAAAGCTGTAGTGTTGGAGATTTTTGTAGATGATGTTGTTACTGAAATGCCCTCGTTGAAGTCTTGTATTTGATTTCTACCGCCGTGAAGAGAGTCCAGTGGGCTTTGATTATGGGCTTAACTTGGCACTGTATTTGGGCTCATGGCTCTGTCGTTGTACTGCATTATTTAATTGGGCCCCGCACTCTCTGTGTATAAAGTATAAACGAAGGATTGAGGTTCAAAGTAAAAAAATTAGGCTGTGTTTGGTGTACTCATTTCCATCACTCAATTCTCAAATTTTGTGAGCCTAACCTCAAGTTTGCTTATTTGGTTTAGTTTTTGTTCTCAATTCTCATAACTCATTACTAAAAAAACTAAGTTAAAGTTGTGGAAACTGAAAACAAATTTTGTAAGTTTTTAGGTTGTAAGAATTGAGTTATAGTAATAGTCTTATGAAAAAAATAAAAATCAAACCACTAGAACCCACTCTCATGACTCCTCTCAATGACTCTCTCAAGTCTGACCATATTTAAGAGCCCCAACGGCTCTTTGTGAGTTGCTGAAAATTCAATTAAGTCTCATTATTCTACACAAAGACACTACTCACCTCATAAAACTTTTGCCTTGCTCATCCCACACACAAAATAAAAAATCTCATCTCTGTCTCTAGCTCTAGCATTTGAAGAAGGGCTCCTCCTTTAGATTTCTTAGCTTCAACTAAAGAAGGACTCATTCCTTCGATCTCTCGGTGAATTTCTTTGATCTCTTCATCCTCCGTATCAAGCTCTCTTTGATCTCTTGATCCCTCATCTCTTTCTGCTACAGTGTTTAGTCAGCTCTTAGATAAGTTTTAAAAGTTTTAAAGAATTTGATCCTAGGGTTAAAGAGAAAACACTAACTTTTTAACTTTGAATCTTAGCCCTTAGATGTTATCATATTGCACAAAACCTCAATCTGTATAAATTAACTAGAATTTTGGTTCTATAACAAAAAAATAAAATAAAATAAAAAATTAGGACTCCTAATAGCTGAACTCTTTTGAATTTATAGGCATATTATGAAAAGGTGCTTCAAGATATTAAGATTTTCTCCATTTTAAGCCGATTAATTTCATAATTCAAATTCAATATTATAAATCTAAAAGTGTATTCAGTGTCACATTATTGTAAATTTTAAATGACATGACACTCTATACACCATCAAATCTAGAAAATAATTCAAATCTATAAAATAAAATTTTAATCGTGAAATAAAATCTCTTTCATTTTAAGTGAAATTGAAAAGATAATGTTCCATTTTGTGCATTGACTTAAGTAACCAATTGGTCTAGTGAAACCTCTCCTTGCGTCTCAAAATACAATGAATGGGGAGGAATTTATTTAGAAAAAGCGGATCATCCATCACGATTAGGTAGCCTAATGAAAAGAAAAAATAAAAGTTTCTAGAAGAAGAAGAAAACAATAGTGTGGACAAAGGGCTACTGTTTAGCTAAAAATAGGTGAAGTAGAGAACCTACTCCACGACTTTAACCAATAAAGGGGGTGTTTGGTACATGTATTTAAAAATTGAAATCTTGTTTGAAAATATATGTAAAAATACGTTTAGATGAAAAAGTGAAAATACATATAGAGGGTGTTTGGACTCAGCTGAAAGCTGAGTCCACGTTTTGTGTTTTGCGTTTCTCTTTTTTTTTTTTTTTTTTCCTGGCAAGTGAACAGTAAAATCACAGGATTTTACTGTACAGAAACAAAAAATATTGTTCATGCACTGTTCACGCATTAAAAAATATTAAAAATGAGTCTCACGGTACTATTTACACATTTAAAAATTATTTTACTACAGTATTTTCAGTTTTCAGTTCCAGCAATAATAAGTTCAATCCAAACGGATCCATAATGTTGTTTAAAAACTGAAAACATATATTTAAGTGGGTGTATCAAAGGCCAAAGTATTTGACTTTTAAACCATACTTTTCTCCAAATGGGAATGCTCTCCGATTTTTCAATTCAGCCTTCGGATTAAACAAATAATATAAAGGAGTTCGCCAACATACATCACATGGCATATCAAAAGGTGGGAAATTCCTATTTTGTTACACACTCAAGGTCCTGCTTGCCAGTTGCCATGAAGCTTAGTCAAACAGCTTACGGAACTTTGATTCTCTAAAAAAAAAAAAAAAAACATATTGGAACTTTTTTCTACGTGTGTACCTGTCATCCACTACAAAACGTCTTTTTTTTTTCTTTTTTTTTTTTACATTGTCCAAATGGGAGCAAATTCAATCTCTAATCTTCACTTACCAAAAATTAAATTAAATTAAAACAATAATTCAAATATAACATCCATAGTAATGGCAATGTACAGGACAATTTAATACAAGGAGATAAACACACGTAACAGCTGAGAGGTATTAACAGAATATCAATTCAAAATGCCTGCAATAAGAAATTTATGCATCTAGGTGCTCTTGCCAACTTTAAATCAACTGCAAAGCTGAAGGCATAGCCCTTGGATTTGAGAATCGGTTGCGTTTGACAATATATATGTACCGGATTTACCATTGGTTGAGCAAGTGATGCTGTACTGGTTGCCTGTCTGGGTTGTCTGCATATAATAAGATATTCCAGTAACATCATGCACAGCTAGATGATATAAATAAACGCAATCAAACTAACAGAGAAACTGTTGGAAGAAATCAACACATGACACAAAATTTAATGTGGTTTGGACAACACTAACAAAAAAAAAAATCCACTATCTAAGACAAGGATTACAACACACTCACAAATTCTTACATAAACTAATCTAAAATAAATTCCTCAATACACCCACAGCTTTAAGTGCTCTAACACTAACACACCACACACAAGGCAAACTAGAAAAAGTTTGGTCTTCAAAAATATCTTATTAGACAAATTTTTTCTTGTTAACTCTTTCTTCTAACTATCCAAATCTCCAACACACCCACAAACCACCAGTGCTCTCACGCTAAAGCACAAGACAAACTAGGCAAAGTTTAGCCCTCTGACTATCTTACTAGATGAAACATTTGACTTCTAACTCTGTCATCTAACTATACAAATCCCCAAAACACCCACAGGCCATAGGTACTCTCACACTAACACATAAGACAAACTAAACAAAGATTATCTTCTAACTATCTTACTAGACAAAACATTGTCTTCAAACTCACACACACACACATCAAAGCTACACTCCAAAGTCCAAAACCCATTTTAGTGCTACCTACATATAAGATTTCAATATCTATTCTTTGTGGACAAGGAATACGTTTCTTGATGGAAAATGAAGACAACATTACTCTCTTTTTACATCAAATGAACCTTTTTTAACAATGAATGAACTTTTTTTTTTTCTCGCCAAGAAAACTCATATAAGTAACTAAGACAAGCAAGCAAACCTCCAAACCTTTCCCCTATTAGAGTGGACTTAACAGAGACTCTTCTTATTCTTAGTCCTAAGTTCCATACATGTCAAAATATGCATTGGCTTAAACCATGTTGCACAAAATTTAAGAAATACAGATTATTTTGAACTTGTGTTTCAACAATTCTTACTTTTTATTTTTCTCTAATTTTTCAATAGGAAGCATAGTTAATTCAAGTTTGGATAAATCAAATGGTTGTATAAAATACACTTCCACTAGTGTGAAATCAAAACACACACATACCGATATCTTTCAAGTTTCAAACCCAAAAGGTAGTAAGCATTTTCCACCTCTGCCACACTATGGGTAAGTACAATGCAAGAATTTTTTTTTTTTTTTTTAAATAAGTATGTTCAATGCAAGCATCTTAAAGAACTACCACATTGTTCACCATCAGACAGGACCACCTCAAGCTAAAACCCCACTTAGTTCGAAGCCATCGAAACATTTACAATAGTGCCTATATATTATCCTCCTATTTTAACTCGTTTAAAGACAAGAAAAACTAAAGTTCTTCTTTAATAATAATAATAATAATAACACTTCAACACCCAAGAAACTCAATTAGGTAACCAAGAAAAATTGGAGTTTGAGAAATTTTCAACGGAGTGTTCTAAAAAAAGAAAATGGTTAGTACATGTCATGTACATTTCCCATTTGTTCATCCCAGTTTAAATATTTAGACATATACACAAAGAAGAACAAAATTGGTGTTAGCATAGTTACCGAGCAAGATACAGGCTGCGTGTTGCAGCTCCATTTTGAAGTGGGGACACAAGACAAATAATGACACCAAGAACAATGATCATTTGCATCAACTCCCCGGAGGAGCAAAACCATGCCAACAGTAAACCTGTCAAAAATAGTAATTAAGAATAAACTCTCAAGTTAAACAGAATTTAAATTTCCCATGGCATGAAGATCAAAAGTCACTAGAAATAATTCATAACGGAAAGAAGAAGACCCACAAACATTTTTACAGAAGTATCATCAGCAGAGCTTTCAGTGTTTTCTACTTTTCAACAGAACCATTATCTGCTTCTATTTTTATATCTATACCCTCCCTCAACCCCCAGAAAAGGGGGGGGGGGGGGGGGGTTGTTTCCTTGTATTCTTCTCATATATTTTTCCATGTGCAATTTAGTAAAACAATAACTGCTGAAAAAGGAGAAATTGACATCAGGGCTTACCCAACAATTAAAAGGACTAGAGAAATAACCCACAATATGCACTGGTACATCTTGAATTTAGGTTTATTTGAAGCAGCAGGAGCATATCTTTGGCTAACCCATCCAAATTGCGGGCGTATCAGAAACACAAACCCAAGAAGAAAACCAGAAAAAATCCTCCAATATGAGCAAAATTGTCCACGTGTGGGAGGATTCCCACTGCCAAGTTTACCACAACGATGATCACAAGGGTCAATAATGCTGCAAACTGGACATTTGCACAAAATTAATAACAAGAATGTCACAATTACTCTAGAAGTCCATAATCAAGTAAAAGAATTTTGATAAATACCTTATTAGCATACAATGTCCAATTAGTTATGAGTTCAGAAAGCATTCCTCCTAATAAGCCAAAAACTGCGCCAGAAGCACCAACAGAGATATTTGTCTGGATGAAAAGTGCAGATAACACACTCCCCCCCAATCCAGAGATTGCATATAGCAACCCAATTCGTACTGTAATATAACCATACAAGCGTTAGGCAAGTACTGTGAGCTAAACTCTCTGAATACAAACCTGCAATAACACATAATTGGCACATGGCTTATGCAATGCATGTGAAATCATGAAGTTTAATTATGATTCGCAGATCAATCAGAACTGAGAAAGACTGTAACCCTTGATTATTCACCAACCAAGTTAGAACTGATGAAAAATTTATAGACATTACCAGCCTTGAGCTACACACATCAATTGGATGACCAACAATCAAAGATGTGATCACTTAATACCCAAACCTATACTTCACTATTTATATTTATATTTGTAATTCTTCTTAGTTGCTGAAGGTAATCAAGTTTATTTTTCCAACAAAAACAAAAATAAAGAGAGAAAAAAATCCAATCCATGTTGCTTGTGCATTATAGTTTGTTAATATGCTGCTGCAAGGCTTTATGGTTGTGATAGATTATATAGTTGCTTATTCAGTGTATCTCAGTGATTTGGATATACTTTTCAATCAATTATGAACCTTTGGAGCTGGTTGATTGGAAATTACACTAGACATATTTAGGACCTCTCTCAAATTGATGAAGTCAAATGTCTTTTTCTGAGGTTGATTATCTGGAAGCAAACCTAAAGGCTTCAATTTAGAGAGTAATAAGCAACAAGGTAAATGTTCAGCTTATAAGCACTAAGAGTATTGAACTGAATCCAAAAAAGCGATGCTGATGTTTCAGATCATTTAGCACATATTCAGAATATTGAGGACTGAATTATTCTATAATATACAAACAAATAAAAATGAAAATTTGATTTTTAAAGATACATACCAAAGCCAAATTCACGCTCAAGCCGAATTCCAATAACTAAAAGACTCAACATGTTTGCCAAAATATGGAAAAGCCCAGCATGTAACCAATTGCAAGTGATGAGGCGCCACCCCTGGTGGCCGTGTACCACTTTATTCACATCCAAAGCCCCCATCTTTTCTAGCCTAAACCCACAAACATGCAAAAGTTACTTATTAATTATACAATAACTTAGCAGGAAAAAAAAAAGTGCTAGAAGTCGCAGTCAAATTGGTTGTGCAAAGAAATAAGAAAAGAGCTTACGTAGAAGAGGAAGGACCAAGAAGAGGGTTCTCCTTGAAGGGTTGGAAGGAGAGGCGACCCAAGAAGGTAGCAATGCAAGAGACAGAGTTCTTGGGGCAGTTGTTGACGTACATGGTGATGAAGAACATGATTGTATTGGCAATCACAAACGCAGGTATCATCCAAGGCACCCATTTCTTGAAATGCTTGACTTCTTGGTAAACAACAGGGCTTGCTGTTGCTGATGCTGATGATGGTGGAAGTGGAGGTGGAGGTGGGTCTATCTCAACTGGGTGTATCATCCTTCTGCTGTGACGCTTGGAATTGATCCTTATGTGGACCTCTGATGGTTGAACACCCGCCATTGAAGAACAATGAAGCTAGGAAGTGTTTTTTATTACTGTTTTAGAGGATCAGCTATAAAAGAAGAAGGTTTCGGCTGAAACTGAAATGATGAAGGTTGTGAATTCTGAAATGATGAAGGTGGGAAAGGGAATGATGAGAAAAAGTAAAAGGATTAGAACTTAGAGACAGAGTAAAGGTCAGAGAAATGTGGCTGTTTATTTAGTCAGCCACCAACTTTTAGCTGGGAAGCTACTCTACCTTACCGACAGATTCCGCTGCTAATTTTTTTATAAAGAAAGAGAGTCCGGAACTTGTTCCACATGGCTTATAAACATATATGCTGGTTTCAGTTTGACTCCTCTGTTAAATGTTTCGAAGTTCGGACTAAAAACTTGAGTTTACTTTAAATTTAGTTATAAAGATGCGATAATCATAATTCATGGAGCTAGCTAATATTATAGATTAAAATTTTCCTTTTTTTTTTTATGACACAGTAGAATTTCACTCATATTAATTATATATTGTAGAGTATATTATATAATAATTCACCCACTAAAACCAATTACGGGATAATTTAGAGACTTTTCACCTCTAACGTAACGGTTAAGCAGTTTATCCTCGCGCTTACAAGGCATTATAGATTCAAATATAATTGCGATTATAAAATATAAAATGGTGTTAGTAGTTAATGTATTACTCAAACAAAAAATACAACAAAGATGAAAAAGTAATGTTTTTATGTACTGTTTTGGCGAAAAAAAAAAGGAAAATTTTGTTTGTGTTTTTGTCTATGAAAGGAGAGAAAAAATCTCTTATTTGCCTTGCTTATGATATTTATTATTCCCATTTGGAATGATGTGAATTATTTTCCTCTGAAAATCTTATCTACCTTTTACTTTTGTCTGTCCTTTTTTTGGGTCCATATCAATTAGGCTTCAGAATCGTTGAGCTGATGTGGTTGTGGTTGTTCACAACGGCCCACCTGTCGATAGAAAACAAAAAAAAAAGTACTAAATTTCAGGATGCGTTTCTTAGAAGTTAATTAAACCCAAATGATAGGTGTTTTTTAATAAATTGGCCACCTATCTTGTAAATATAAAAATATTTTTAAGACAAACCACCTTGTGTAGAATTTTTTTAAGAAACGCACTAAGTTCACAACATTTTTATAATAAATTATAAATGGTAAGTTGTTATTAGTTTTAAATTAATTTAATCATTAAAGCTATTTTTTTCATTAATAATGACCTACTATTTAAAATTTATTGTGAAAAAAAATGCCTAGATTTTCCTTTGTTCACTATACATGCGCCAAGTCAAAGGAAATAATATAACTATATAAATATTATTCTTGTGGTTTCAAATCATGGACCAACTAGATAACATCCGGAATTGAAATTATTATAATTGAGATGTAAAATAGTTAATTGCAACCTGTATGAATCAGTCAGTCCTTTTCCTTTCCCCTAAATCAATAATTCACTCCTATGTCACTGAGATGTGGATGAAATGTTGTTTTTAACTTTTTATAAAGACCCACGCACACCCCCACCCCACCCCCCAAACCAAAAAAATAGACAGAAATAAAAATAAAATTAAATACAAAAAAAAAAAAATCTATTGTTTCCTATAATGTCGTGGAGAGAGAGAGACATTCTCAAATCTATGTTTTATTTTTGGAGTGTTTTATTGTGCTTTTTAAGGGTAGACGCAAAGATGGGTTATGGCTAAAGTTAAAATTAGTGGGCAAAGTGATATATTTTTTTTTAAAGGAAAGTGTTGAACTCATATTATATTTTGCAAATTACTGATGTGGTGAGTGGTTATTGGTAATTAAAAATATGATGTTAGTAATGAACCCATATGAAAACTAGTAAGAACTTTTTGCATCAAAAATTTGTAAAAACATTGCAACATAGTTTGTGCTTATAGTATTACTCTTTTTCTAAACCATGAGTGTGCAGAATACTAGAATGCAATCAACAAAACCACATGTCAATATTGTTTAATTAATATTTTTATTAGGAAGCACAAACATATAAATGGGTATGGGAATGACACGGTGATATAACAATTTATTTTTGAAAAATAAGGATGTGACACATCATGACATGGCAGTGATACATATATTAATTAATTGTAAGGTCAGGATTTATAACCCAAACCTAAAACAATGAATTTGTAGAGAGTGGGTGAAAGAGTTGGGTTATTTATGAATTTAGTAACTGTTAACTATAATCACCGGGAATGAACCAATGTAAAAACACATTTAAAAAAGCTAAACAAAATAATGTCCGAAGAGGAATATTATTGATTGACCAGTGAAAACAATTCTTAGAGCTACAGTAAAACTTTTCTTTCTCTCTTATTATCTTTTTTCCGATCCCCCATTATTAGAGGCCTCTTCCCTTTATATAGCATCTTTCCCCATCATTTCCATCGTCCACTTGTTCTTCATCCACAAATTTTTATTTTTATTTTTATTTATTTATTTTTTAAGTTTCATTTGGCATAACTCGATTTTAAACCAATCGAGTTTTACATTAAAACTCAATTTTATTAAAATCGAGTTTCAAAAGAAATGAACCTAAATAGTTTTAGAACAGATACATATTGCTAAATTTAAATTTAAAAAAAAAAAAGAAAAAAGAAAAAAGAAAAAAAAAATAAAAAAAAAAAGGAGGGGACAGAAGGCTTGCCTTCAGATCTCTACAAATATCTAATTATGAGAGAGAATTTTTTTATTTAAAGACTTTTAAAAAGTTAGGTATGACAGTGTGAGTGACACCTCAGTTGCCTCCAATGCGTGGTTAAAGCAACATGCAATGTGGATCACTAGTCATCACAAGATCAAAGCTGTTGACATAGATTTCTAATATTGGACTTGGGGTTGTTAATTATGATCTTCTTCGTTCACTAACAAGAAGCTCCTCTGGTAGCTCGCCTGTTGAACGTTATATATGCAGCAGTGATCTATATTTTTTATAAGAAAATGTTAAAGATATTATAAATTTTATTACATAATTTTTACTAATATTATTCACAAAATAATAATTTTAATGTTTTTATTTATTATGTTATTGACATGCATATAATTTAAATAAATTCGGCAGTAATATTTGTAATATATTAAACCTTTTTTCAGTCCATTTGATGTATTTGGGTACAACTACCTTCTTAATCAGTCCATGTGAATCGCGTGCTTTTTATTTTTATTTTTTTATAAATGAATCATGTGATGTTGGTTCACTACCATTATTAGTAGGAATAAAAAAGTTTACTTGGATATAAATTATATATACTATTATAAAGGACATTATTGGAGTGCACAAGAACGAGCAGTACTATTATACTAGTGACTGAGAAATGAAAATCATTGCATTTCGTTTACCAAAAAAAATAATAATAATAATAATCATTGCATTTCTTTATTACCACCAAAGAAGAATATTAGGATAAGTTTGAAAACAGTTTTTCTTCTTATTTTCTGTTTTCAAAAATAATTTTTTATTTTTGAAATTAAAAAATTTGTTTGACAATTTAACAAAAACTGTGCTCAAAACTTAATCTGTAAAGGAAACAAAAAATATGCAAAATTCTATTTTCAGTTTCTAATTTTTGAAAGTTAATAAAAACATGTATTTGATTTATTAAATCTGTTTCATTTAATGAGCTAGTATTAGAGTTCAAATCCTAATAACAATGTATTTTAGTATTTATTTATTTTTTTCTTCAAAAAACTATTTTCTCAAATTTCTCAAACTGACGCTGAAAAATAATAGCCTAGCCTAATACGCGCAACAACTTGTGGACACTGAAATGAGAGCGTCGCATTTAACACCGCAAAGAAGTATATTCCAAAGTATTCCGGTCCCCCTGTGGGCTACTATAATTTACTATGTCTATATATGTTCATGTCTAACAAATTTCTCATACCAACACTGCAAAATATAGCCTAGCCTAATAACCTCTCTATTTCCGCTTGTTCCAGGTGATATGGGTAGCAAAAGTCGTCAGCTTCACATATTCTTCTTCCCTTTGATGGCCCATGGCCACCTGATACCAACGATGGACATGGCCAAGCTATTCGCAGAGCGAGGTGTGAAGGCAACGATTGTCACTACTCCTCGCAACGTGCCTACATTCTCCAAAACTCGCGGCACCAACGTTGATATCCAGATCATCAAGTTCCCGGCTGTAGAGGCTGGCCTCCCTGAAGGATGTGAGAATATTGACTCGGTGACTTCCGAAGATATGTCTGACAAATTTATCAAAGCCACTAAAATGCTCCAACAACCACTTGAGCAACTACTAGAAGAGTACCAACCTAGTTGCCTTGTTGCCGACATATTCTTTCCATGGGCAACTGATGTTGCAGCTAATTTTGGTATTCCTAGGCTTGTTTTCGGGATAACCAGTTTTTTTTCCCTGTCTTCACAGCATAGTTTGCAACAATATGAACCCCACAAGAAAGTTTTCTCTGATTCTGAACCTTTTGTCATTCCTAGCTTTCCAGGAGAGATAAAGTTGACAAGGATGCAACTTCCTGATTTCTATCTGCAAGAAGTTGAAACAGACTTTTACAAGTTGTTGAAAGAAGCTATGGAGTCGGAGTTTACAAGCTATGGGGTGGTTGTTAACAGCTTCTATGAGCTTGAGCCGGCTTATGCAGATCATTACAGGAAAGTTTTGGGAATAAAGGCATGGCATATAGGTCCAGTTTCACTATGCAACAAGGATGCTGAAGATAAAGCCCAAAGGGGAAAGGAAGCTTCCATTGATGAACATGAATGTTTAAAGTGGCTTAGTACAATGAAACTCAATTCGGTTATTTATATTTGTTTTGGGAGTATGCCAAATTTTAGTGATTCTCAGCTTTCCGAACTTGCAATGGGTCTTGAGGCTTCAGAACAACAATTCATTTGGGTTGTGAGGAAAGGCAAAAATGAGAAAGAAGAGGAAGATTGGCTACCTAAAGGATTTGAGAAAAGAATGGAAGGTAAAGGATTAATTATAAGAGGTTGGGCACCCCAAGTTTTGATTCTTGATCATCAAGCAGTTGGAGGATTTGTGACTCATTGCGGGTGGAACTCGACCTTGGAAGGAGTGGCTTCGGGGGTGCCTATGGTCACATGGCCTATGGCTTCTGAGCAGTTTTACAATGAGAAGTTGATAACTCAAGTACTGAAAATTGGAATTAGTGTTGGTGCTCAACAATGGACTGGAGTGGTAGATGGAATCAAGAGGGAAGCGATAGAGAAGGCAATGAGGCAAATTTTGGTGGGTGAAGAAGCGGCCAGAGCCAAGGCACTTGGAGAGATGGCAAAGAGGGCCGTTGAAGAAGGAGGATCATCATGCTCTGATTTGAATGCTTTAATTGAAGAATTAAGGTTGCATTGCCCTTGATCTCTGGCGCTAAAAATTGCCAGTATGGCTCTTTAATCAATATATATATATATATATATAAGGATTTGTTATCCTTGTTGTTTAGTGTGTGTTATTTTTAATCGCTTAGCTGTTCTTCAATAATTGTAGGACGTGTTCCTAGATATTTGGGATCGATAGTCCAATCAAAATTCATAATACTATAATAAGTTGGAGATAAGCGTCTAGTTGTCTGCTAGTTCTTTAAGTTTCAACTTTTATAGCATTTTGCATGGGATTAGGCAAGATTTTTAGCTAAATTTAACCTAAAAGGTCACTCTTTCCTTTTTTTGCCTGGTCCATTTCTTTCTTTTACAAGCAATGGACTTTCTATGCTTTTTTTACTACTTTATTTAAACATTATTTATCTCCTCCATGTTATTAAAAAAAAATCGAAAATTTAGGATTTCATTTGCAAGATCAACCATGTTGGGTATGCTTTTAAAATTTGAAAGGAAACTAAAATTATTAAATTGTGGGTGCTACCTGGATTGCTATCGACCAAAATTGGTAGATGCAGTTGGAGAGAATTAAATTCACCAACCCCACCATCAGCTTTACCCCATAACCCACGGTCTTGTCTCTTTATTTTACCAACAAAATCAGCTCCTCCAAAATATCTGTACTTTAGTTTCTCACTCTCACCTATCTCGCATTAACCAATTCAAATCTCTTACAAATATTCCTATAATACTAGCAGGTGTTGAAGGAAATCAAAGGAATAATTATGGAGTGCTTATATCACGGTAGATTCTCAAATTTGTGTTGGGTTTTGTCAACTCTTTTGCTCAAAGTATTCCTTTGGTTCTTCTATATAACCAAAATGACCATTCCTCTTCCAAACCGTGTGTGAAGCAGAGAAAAAAAATTGAGTTCATCTAATATACTTGTAAGGGCGGTGTTTTGTGTCTTGAGCCCAAAAGGTAGAAAGCTTCAGGCCCAAAGAGCCTAACATAATGAATTTGTAGAGGATGGACTTAAAAACTAGGTTTCAATGGATCAAACAACACATGTAGGGAATTAAAGATAATAGGAAAGCAAAAAGAGACAGGTCCTTTGCGAAGAAATCCTTCCTCGGCAAGGTCCAAGGAGAGTGGCTTTTGAATATAATTCTCTAAGACTTGGATACAATTCCAGCTCTTGTTACTACAATGTTTTTTCTACAGATTTTTCGATCCACTCTCTTTGGAGGGTCTCTTGCACTATATAGCTCCCTTTAGATGATCTTGACCCTCCATTTGTTAATCGTCCAAACCACTACTTAAGTACTTGTCCCATCAGACACCTTCCTAAGCCCTTTGTGAGTTGCAGTAGTACTGTTCAGGAGTCTTCTCCACATAAATACAGCCAAGAGGTTTTGTGGGATGCATTAAATGTGATGGTAGCCACCATCCCTTTAGTCATGTCAGGGTTAACCCCTTCCCCGAAACTCTTTCTCTACAGTATGACCTCTTCTGGTAACTCGTCATTGACATGGCCTTACTGTTTGAGGGTGTGGCCTCCTCAGCACGATAATGGTCCTCTCGGCCACGGGTATGAGACATGACACAATTACCTTTTTTTAAAATTCTTGTACCCCACAATACTATTTCCTCTATCTTTCTTCAATCTTTATATTGGGCATCGAATGACAAGTTCGAAGTTCTATTTGTGAGTTTACATTAACAAAACTACCGTTGTATCCTGGAGAGCAACTGCCTATGCCATTTGCACCGACGGAGTCATTCTAGTGGGGGCAAAATTGCTTCTTTAGAACAGCAGATTAAGTTTCGTGCCTCGGCTTAAATCAATAAGTTTATATCTCTCTACACTCTCATCTTATATCTCTAATCTACTTTGTATTTGTTAATTAATTTGGGCAATTTTCAAACCTTATTTCCAACAAACCATTCAATTGCCAAGATTTTACATAGCTTTCCTAAAACTCACAAAAAATCTGCCATAATTCCTTTTGGTCAAGTCCCACCCCTCAATGCCTCCACCAATAAACCAAGTTGTCTGCTTCCTCATAATCCGCATGGCTTAGACTTGAAAGTGGGAAGATGAGGAAGGAAAAGAAATAGGGAGAGAAGACAAAGGTGGAAAAAAAAATGAGAGAAATAATAAAAGGGAAAGCATGGAAAAGAAAAAGAAAAAAGAAGAAGAAGGTAAAATGGTGTTAGTAGATTTTCATTTTTCAGATCTTAGATATTATTATTATTATTATTTTAAACTTATGTTTCTTAGATTGTCACCAGGGGAGGGGGGGGGGGGCTATATATAAATTTTGTGTGTGTGTTTTTATGTGTAAAGTTGTGATTTACAACTATGTTTTATATTGGCTTTATTCCATGACAAAATGTGTTGTAATTACTTTATTTCATTTCCTTGTATTTTGTGGGATTTAATTGTATTGGGTTTAGTATCAAGTTGGTGAAGACTCAAGCTTTATTGAAGATCAGTGGATCTCGCGGGTGTGTCGCTGGAAGCTAAGCCGCGAAAGAGTCATGTGAGAAGCACATGACTGGAAGCTGAAGAGTCATGCCAGGCTGTCGTTTTCGCGAGTGTCTCGCGGGTAAGGCCTTCCCGCGAGACAGTCGCGAAACATTCTGCCTGGAGGATTTTAATGAGTGACTTTCTTACCCTTCACCCATACTATATATACCCTCATTACCCACAAATGTATGAGAGGCTATTCAGATAGAAAAACCCTAGATAGGTTTTCTACAACACACACACCCATCTTTTGAGAGAGAGCTACTCCTCCTTAGTGAGAAATCATTGTAGCCTCTTCTCCATCCCTCTCCCATTATCATACCTTGAGAGGAGATTCGTACCCAAACACAACCCACACCTATTCAGAGTGTAGAGAGTGCTTTGGAGTTGCTGGGAAGCATTGGAAGAAGCCAAGGATGGCAGATGCAACATGGAGCTTGTTGCGGGATCCGGAGAACTAAGACAAGACACGGTTCCGAGAAGCCTTGTTGGAGTAGGAGCTTGGAGGGCTTAGGTACATCGGGTAGATTAGGCTTGGAGGGTCTCTTGCTTACTCATGTATCCCAACTGATTGTCTAGTGGATCGATTTCCGCTTGGAGGGCGGCGGAGAGGTTTTTCGCCGAGTTCTTCGGTTTCTTCTTCGAAAACACGTCTCGGTGTTTTCTGTGTTTGCATCCTTCTTCCCTACTCTTGTTCATTTCATTATTACTGCTGTGTTGCTTTAATTATGGATTAGAGTAGTTGTTTTGCTTATATGCTTGTGTTTACACTATTCCGCGCTTATTATTAAGTTTGTGTAAAATCTATCGAGCCGTAATTTTAATTGGGGGTCTAAATAGCTCTTGTGTTTTCAACACATTTTCGAGCTTTCAGTATGAAATTTAAAATAGTAATGTACAATATTTCGTAGCTCAATATGTGCTATAAACAAAAGTGTATTTAATTAAAATTAAAAGGAAAATAAAAAAGAAAGCAATGAAAAGTAAAGTAAAAAGAATCAAAACAAAGCAAATGCAAAGGATCTGGGAAAGAGTTAAAAACAAGGGGTTAGCCGGTTAGCTAGGAGAGAAATCATTAGGTTCATCAGAAGGATTGCTGATGTGCTCCTCGCTAACTTCCCAACCAATAAAATGCTGTTATTTATGCAAATGTGACATCATTTGGTAATTTTTATTTTTTATTCTTTATGTTAATTAAGAAGCTCATACATACATTTGCATAGATGATATCATCTCATTGGTAAGGGAGGATCATATCAGCAGTCTTCCTGGTGTAAATAATAATTTCTCCAGCTAGGGGCATAGAGCATTGCACAGACAGGGGATGAAGGGCCTGTGGCACGGAAGTTTCAATATTTCACTCTTTCTTGTCTAGTTTAGTCACACAGTACAGAACTTTTACTTTTAAACACACTAAAGCAGCAGTGGGAGGCAGGAAAAAAACAAAAAGAAGAAGAAGGCAAACGCCAAGTCGCCAACGGAGATAGAGAGAGTGAGTGAGAGAGTCATCTATGTGAGGCAAAATGTTTCTGCAACTGTGTGGGGGACTTGGTGATGCAGCAAATCAACAAAGTTTTTTACTTTTCAATTTTTCTACTAATGTGTACAAGTAAGCCCTAGATGTGTTGAGATGAAAATTAGAATTTTTTTTCTCTTTTATTTGTTGAGGTAATTGGTAAAATTCCTATGTATTCATTTTAGAGATGTTGAATACTTAACTATTGTAATTTTTTTACATATGTATTTATGGATTGTATTTTATTTAAATGAAAATTATGTTTATTTTTAGATTTTCTTATATATATATATGTGTGTGTGTGTGTGTGTGTGTGTATATTATCAGGTATGGAGGGCCAAAATGATAAGGTTATTTAAAAAAATTTCAAATTATTTAGGATATTTCCAAAAAAAAAAAATTAATATTTTTCAAAAATTTTGAGTGGCTCCACTGCTGGAGAGAGAGAGAGAGAGAGAGAGAGAGATTGATTCTCAAATCTATATTCTACTTTTGGTGTGTTTTATTGTGTTTTTGAAAGTAGATGCAAAGATGGTTATGGTTGTGTAACAAAGTTAACATCAGTATGGGTACAACATGACGATATGACAATTTTTGAAAAATTCAGATAAACACGTTCGCAACGGGATATGTATATTAATTAATTACAAAAAATTGTATGTATATGTTTTATATATTGTTAAGCATGTACTTTTCATATATTGTTAATATGATATCAATTTAAGAACGATAATAGATAATAAAGTGAGTCCATGACTATTAAGTAATGTTTAGAATTTAATTATTTTTGAAAGTCTACCCTTCAAAGATGACATGACCATCGTTTATTAATAACCAAATATTATAATTTTTTACATATAAAAATATTAAACAAAAAATTAAGTTAAGTTAAAAGTTAGTAAAATAATTCTTGAAAAAATTAATATTTTTTGGCCGAAATGTTGGAACACGCATGTAGATGTGTCTGAGGCATGGTCTTGCCTAATACGTATCCGGGAGTTAAAAGAATTTTCTAAATCAAGCATGGACATCATGTGAGTTCTAGTTAGCTCAACTGGTAAAGTCTCTGATGGTTGTATAAGAGATCTGGGGTTTAATCCCCGCCTACACCAAAAACTGATTGGTGTCTTGGTCTGATGATAAAGAGTTATCATCAGGAGTGGACACTATAGGTTGAAACTCTCTCTCAAAAAAAAAAAAAAGTGCGGGACTTAATGGACTTCCTAATAAGTGAGACAAAATATTGAAGCAAATGAAATTGGCTGATATTATGACAATACTAGGTAGCATAGATATCATTATGAGAGAAGTTGATTGTTGAAATGATAATTGATACAACGGAAATACAAGATATCAATTCTTTTTACAGAGTGGAATTGTTAAAAGAAAGGGGTCTATGGAATTATATGGGTGCTTGTCCCTATTGTGATTCTTGTATTGGGAATCACGGAGTTGTTAGGGGAGAAAGAAAATGGTATCCATTGTTAAGGAAGTTTCTGATGAAGAAATGAAAGAGGTCTTCTTTTCCCTCAAGGACAATAAAGCTCTTGGCCCCGATGGTTTTAATGCTCTATTCTTCAAAAGGGCATGCACCGAAGTTGGGACTTTAGTTATATTTTTGTTAAAATGATGAGGTTGATGCTATGAAGTGATGTATCATCGATTATAGTCAGGTAATTTAGATATTTATTTATTAATTATTGAAGTAGCATTGACGTAGGAAAACCACAAACAACAATAGAAATAAAAAAGATAAACCCTAGGAATCAACACCTAAAGGTTACTTGGAGTCAACACCAAGCAAAACTGGAGTCGGCACCAGTGAAAAGAAAAATCATTTTTAATAATTCTCAAAACTGTCTTACAATAATCCGAAAAAGTGTTTAAATAGCTAACAATAAAAATGCATAAAGAACCCCTAAAAAACCATAATTATTAAATGTTCAGGCTTGCTTAAACTCAAGCCCAATAACTAATAGGCTCCATCCATAAGGACACAAGTTGGGCCGTCTTCTTTTTACTCTTCCTCCTATATGTGTGTGTAATTGGGGGCTTGTACCTTGTCTCTGCACCACCTCCCCCCGAGTGAGAAGAACTCGACCATGTCAAGTGGAAATCTGAAGAGCTCTAATAGTACTCCAGCAAGTCAGGATCCAGTCGCTGTAGCTCATCTCGAGTAATCCAAATGCAATTAGAATTTGGTTGCCCTCGCCACTAAACTAGGAAATAGTGAACTCCTCCATCCCTGGTAGAAATAATCTACTAATCTAAAATAGCATCAATAGATTCTTTTATGTGCATAAGGTAGATTTAAGGGTAAAAGGGTGGGAAAAGGGGCATCAATAGGATTAGGCAAAGACTCATCAAAAGGGGTATCAGGAATAGCTGTGGGGCTTTTATAAGCAACTAGATCCTCAATATTAAAGGAGGAGCTAATACCATAATCATGAGGAAGGTCAATGACATATGCATTTGGGCCCATTCGTTTCAATACCTTGAATGGTCTGGCACTACGAACCTGCAATTTCTTAATGGTCCCAGAAGGAAATCGTTCAGGTCGAATCCGAATCGTGACATAATCTCCTACCTGAAACTCTGCATGATGCCGATGAGTGTTAGCATGAAATTTATATTGAGAATTACTTGCTTGAATTTTTTTGCGAATCTCATTATGCAAATCATGAATATGTCGTGCAAATGCCTCAGCAGACTCAAAAATCCTAACATGTGGAGACATGGGCAAAAGATCTAAAGGCTTCCTAGGTGTATATCCATGCACAACCTCAAAAGGACTAGCGCCTATAGACCTATTGACCATGGTTTTGAAACCCAGACCGGACCATACGATCCGACCAGAAAAATCTCGAACTGCTCATTTTTGCGGTTCTTTTAGCCTCAAGAACCGCTCTATGGGAAAAAAGCAAGGACCTGTGCGAACCGCAGTCAAACCTCACGGTTCTGAGAACCGTGATCAGACCGCTTCTCACGGTTACCTGCTACTTCCCTTTGAATTTGAACATATAAAAAATTTATATATATAAAAAAAAACACAGAGAAAAACAAGCTTTAAATTCTGCTCCCTTCAGAAAACAGATATCAACCATGAAAGAATTTGAAAAGCAAAAAACAAAAAAAAAAAAAAAAAAAAAAAAAAAAAGAGAGGAGAAATCGCGAATAAAAAAAGAAGAAGAAGAAAGTAGCCACGTTACCATTGTGGATAATGGCAATGCTTTGCCTTGATAGATCAATTCTCATTTTTTCCTTTATGTCTTTCAGCTTCTTAAAGCCATTTTTTACTTCTTCTCTACCCCTTTGTTTCACTTGCTTTTCTTTCTCTAGACTGTTTTTACGTTTCTGAGTCTAACTTCTTCTCTCTAGTTTCATTTGCTTCCTTTCTTTGGGTTGCTTTTTAGCTCTTAGGTTTGTGATGGACAGCCAGGCACGTGTGTCTTGGGATTCCAATTTGTGATGGACAGCCAGGCACATGTGTCTTGCTTTTCAGCTTTTCTTTTCTTTTTTGGTTAAACTTTTCAACTTTCTAGTGGGGTGTAAACTATCAATTTTGGGGTGTTCAACTATCAATTTTGGTGGGTTGTTAAACTATCAATTTTAAGTTTTTGAAATGAGTTTTTAGCTCTTCGGACCATAGGAACTGGGGAGAGTTGGGCTTGACATTAATATTATGTAAACGAGCTTGACTAGAAGGTTTGGGCTCAAGGCTCAAGACTTATGTAAATGGGGTTGACATTGAGGTTCAAGGTTTTGGGCTTGATAACGTCATAATTAAGTATGGTTATTAATATTATGTAAATGGGCTTAACATTGGTAAATTATTAGATATTAACTAAAATATAGATTTATAGTTTTAATTGGAATATTTTAGTTATTTTTTTTTATTTGTACCAAATTAATATATTTATTTATATTTAAAATAATTATTAAATTAATTATGACATCATCACGGTTTGACCCTGGTTCAACCTCGGTTCGAACTCAAAAACCTTGAACCTCTTCCCTTTACAGTTCAATGAACGGTCCGGGTATGAAAACCTTCCTATTGACAGAGCTATTATATGCAAGTTGGGTTACAAGAAGAATTGAATCCTATTGGCTTGACCCACTAAGCACCGAAGGAGGTTGCTAGACTACGATTAACCACCTCAGTTTGACCATTAGTTTAAGGATGAAATATTGTGGAAAATTTCAATTTAGTGCCCACTAAATGCCACAAGGTCTTCCAAAAATAACTTATGAAACGAACATCCCTATCAGACACTATGGTTTTGGGAAGACCATAAAGTTTGACAATCTCATCAAAATAGAGCTTTGCAATCTTAGAAGCATCAGAGATCTAGAACATGGTAGGAAATGAGCCATCTTAGAGAAGCGATCAACAACTACTAGAATTGGATCATGCTTCCTAAAGGTGCGGGGCAAACCTAACACAAAGTCCATGCTCACATCCTGCCACGGGTGATCTAGCACAGGTAGAGGAGTGTACAGGCTAGTGTTTTGCTTGCGAAGTTTGGCTAGTTGATATGTACGACACTAACCAACTATCTTGGCAACACCCCTCTTAAGACCAGGCCAATGGAATTGACGTTCCACTTCCTCAATAGTCTTGTCTCGGCCAAAATGACCTGCAAGGCCCCTCACTGAAGACCGAGGGATACATAACTTGTTGGCTTTGAACAAGTAACCATCTTGAAAGGTATAATCATCCAGGATTGGTTGTGGAACATTACTTAGGCTAGTGTAGAGCTCCCCAAAATCTAGGCATGACTCATATTCATCCTTGAGCCGTTCAAACCTAGTAACCTTAACACTCATGACGGTAGCAAAGACACCCTTCGAGTTAGTGCATCAGCAGCCTTATTCTCAACTCCCACCCTATGTTTCACAGTAAAGTAGTAGCGTTGCAGAAACTCAACCCAACTAATGTGCCTAAAATTTAGCTTCTTTTAGGAATGGAGGTAGCACAAAGCTTCGTGATTATAGTAGATAACAAATTCTCGAGACAACAAGTAATGGCGCCAATGCCAAAGAGCTCGAATAATGGCATAAAAATCTTTGTCATATGTGGAATACTTTTGCCTAGCATCATTCAACTTCTCACTGAAATAAGCAATTAGGTGGCGCTCTTGACTAAGTACTCCCCCTATACCAATACCTAAGGCATCACATTCCACCTCAAAAGGCTTGATAAAATCAGGGAGACGCATGATAGGTGCCTCAGTCATCTTTTGCTTTACCTCATTGAAAGCCTTAGTAGCAGCTTTAGTCCAAAAAAACTCCCCTTGTTTCATGCAGTCAGTGATAGGTGACATATTGGTACTAAACCCCTTGATGAATCAGCGGTAAAAGGAAGCGAGCCCATGAAAGCTTCGAATTTCATGGATATTTTTGGGCTCGGACCACTCCACAATCGCTTGAACCTTTTGGGAGTCGGCAGAAACTCCCTCAGATGATACTATGAAACCTAGGAAAACGACTTTATCGGTGAAGAAAGAGCACTTCTTGAGGTTGCCATATAGACTCTCCTTCCCAAGGGTAGCACAAACTTGAGTTAGGTGGTCTAAGTGTTGCTCCCTAGACTTACTATAGATGAGGATGTCATCAAAGTACACAACCAAGAACTTCCCCATAAAAGGCTTGAGCACTTGAGTCATCACTCTCTTAAAGGTACTAGGAGCATTGGACAATCCAAAAGGCATGACCATCCACTTATGTAAACCATCCTTCGTCTTGAAGGCAGTTTTCCACTTATCACTAGAACAAACCCTAATTTGATGATAGCCGCTTTTCAAATCTAGCTTGGAGAAGATCATTGCTCCAGCCATCATACCCAACATGTCATCCAGCCAAGGGATAGGAAAATGATATTTCACAGTGATCTTGTTGATGGTATGACTATTAACACACATCCTCCAAGTTCCATCTTTCTTTGGAGTCAAGAGTGCAGGGACTGCACAAGGACTCATGCTTTCATGAATAAAACCCTTCCTAAGTAGTTCTTCTACTTGCCTTTGCAACTTGGCATGCTCTGCCGGGCTCATCCTATAGTAAGGCAAATTAGGTAGGGTCGCTCTAGGCACAAAATCTATGACGTGTTGTATGTCACGCATGGGTGGCAAATGATCGGGGAGTTCCTCGGGAAAAACATCCTTAAATTCTTGGAGCACTAACTTCACTTCTTTAGGTTGCTCCTCACGGGTCTCTCCATGAACTTCCCTGGCAACTAAGACAAACACAATAGATTCGTGAACTACTACCCTTTCAAATGCCTTAGGGCTTATGATGTTTAGGCCTTTCGCCTTTGGTGCTTCTTTCTTCTTGCTCATGTTGATTGGCTTGAGTTTTAAAGGATTGAGCAAAATCTTCTTACCTTCAAACATAAATGAGCAAGAATTGGATCGCCCATAAAGGGTGACATCCAAGTCATAAAGCCAAGGTCTACCTAAGATAATATGCCCTACATCCATGGGAATTACATCACACCATATTTCAGCCTTGTAGGTGAGGAATTGAAGTGGGACAACACATCTTTCTTTTATGGCTATGGAGGAAGTATCCACCCAAGAAACTTTATATGGGTTAGGGTGAGGGGTCAATTTCAAGCCTAGGCAGGAAACAACGTTAGAGGAGACTGCATTAATGCAACTCCCACTATCTATAATAACCTTGCAAGTTTTGTCTCCGCACTTAATGTAAGTTTGGAAGATGGCACTCCTTCGCCAACCATCAGTGCCCCTCTGCTCTGTCAAAGCGCACCTTACCACATTCACTCTAGCGACACCAAAGTCCTTGAAGTCATCAACCTGAGGAGAAATGGCTCTAATGCATGCGAGGTAGCTAGGATCATCTTCCCATTCTACCTCAATATCTTGGGTTTCTTCAACATTTGGATCATACACTAGCTCCTCAACATCTTCAACCTTTTCATCATCCTTTTGAATGACAAGGGCCCTAGAAGGACACCTAGCTGCGATGTGTCCAACCCCATTGCATTTGAAGCATTGGAGGTGAGAGCCTAATCTTGAAGGCTCACTGATCACACCTTTTCCCTTGTCCTCTTTTTCTATTGAAGTGCTATTGGGGTTGACCTAGGGGGTAAGCCAAGTCTAGATCTGCTACCAAAAGGTTGAGGGTTGGTGGGACTACTCTGGAGCTCAAGAGACGTTGCCAAAAGATAGATTTGGATGCTAATTCACAATTCCTAGCGAGATCATATGCTTCTCTTAATGTAGTGACTCCTCGGGTGATAATCTCACCCAGTAGGTTAGCATTTAAACCTTTCTTGAACCTATTGAGTGTGACAACCTCTTCCTCAACTATTTAAATTAGCCTCTTGAACTCCTTGAACTTCTCTATATATTCAACCATAAGAGCAGTGCCTTGCTTTAGGCGATCCCATTCCTCAAGGAGGGAGCTCCTATAAGTTAGAGGATGATAATTCCTCGAGAGTGCGTCCTTCATCTCAAGCCAATCAGTAATGGGGGGTTCATGTTGCCGCCTAAGGGTTTCCTCAAAGTCCTCCCAGAAAAGGTCAGCTCTTCCAATTAACTTCATCCTTATATACCTGACTTTCTTGTTCTCAGCCCAATAGTAATAGTCAAAGAATTTCTCCATTTGACGCAACCAATCAATGAAAACCCATGGGTCTAGGCAACCATCAAAGGTGGGTGCTTCTATCTTTTCCTTAAACATCCGATCATCATAATCCCTAGGGCCATTGTGATTATAGTGATCATGTTCAAAGTTTGGAGCCTTATTAAAGTAACTGAGGTTATATTGCCTAAGCATGTTATCTCCTTCATGGTTAATGGTCTCTTGTTGAGATGCTTCAATTTGCCCAACCCTATCAAGTAAATTATGGACACTTTTTGTTAGGACTTCTATGGTTTGCTCTAAGGAAGGCCTGGACTCGGAAGTGGATTGATGTTCAGAGTTTGACATGATGCGACCACTACGCAGATGCATGCACACTATGTTTATGAATTCAATTGAGATTCACAAAAGCTCAAGTAACCAATTCTCAATATAAAATTAAGGTTAAACAAGAGTGCATGTAGAGATTAGATCAATGAATCAGAGTAAATTGCAGTCAAGTAGTGACAGTGTTCACAATATTGAGAGATAGCCCAAATAAAAGTCAAATTCCAATAAACTCCACAATTAATAATGAGAATTAGATATTTCAGAGAAATTTTTTTTTTTTTGAAATTTTAGAATGGGTACTAAAAGAAAGCACAAATAATAAAATAGCTAATTGGAGCACAAAATGGGTAGGCCAGTGGGGTATGGTGGGACATGTACATAAAAAATATAAAGATATTATTTTTTTATGAGACAAACTTGAATCCACCAAAAAGAGAGTAAGAATTGTACCCTCGTCAATGGCCAACTTACTGCACTTGATAGTCACATGCTTGGCTCCTCAAGTGAATGGATCTTACTTGGACAAATGTACCTGTGGATGAACAATTTAAAGGCCCAATACATGTAGTGGGCTATCATAGTAACAATACCTTTTTTTTGTTTTTGCAAAAATAATAAAATACACTGAACAACAAATACTGACTAAAAGAAATTCAAAAGAAGGACTTTAAAAAGAACTCATAGTACAAACTAAAATACGAAAACTAAAAGAAGCATTATAACCGGCTCGACGATGGAGGAGAAGAAGAAGAAGGAAGAAAATCGGCTCTTGCACGGAAGAAAAGAAGAAGAAAAGAAAAAGGTCGACGATTGTGGCGGCGTGAAGACAGGGAAGGCAGCAGCAGCACGGGACACGGCGGTGGTTGACATCCTCAACTACAGTGGTCAACAGTGATGATGGTGTTGGTAGCAGCCAGGTGCTGATCTGTGGGTTTCGGCAGCTGATGGGTCAATCTCAGCGGTGGTGGATTGAGGTTGCCAATGGGTCTCGGCGTGGGTCTCTCCCTTTTTTTTTTTTTTTTTTTTGATTTGTGGGTGTTGGTTCTGTGATCAAAGGCGGGCACGAATGTTGGTTACCGGCTTGGGAGGCATCACTGGCTTCTCTGTTGGCTTGGGGGTGAAAAACTCATGTAGGGCTGTGGGGTATATACGGATTGAAGGGGCTAGATTGGGCTTGTTCAAGATCTCATGGGGCAAAAACTTGAAAGGTAATGTCATCCTTGGCTGGCTTGCTCTTTTGATGGTTTTGCTTTCAAGTGGTTGTCTACGGTTGTGTTGTATGGACCGGAAACTTGGCTCTGATACCAAAACTGACGTAGGACAACCACAAACAACAATATAAATAAAAAAGATAAACCCTAGGAGTCAGCACCTGAGGGTTGCTTAGAGTTAGCACCAAGCAAAACTGAAGTCAGCACTAGTGAAAAGAAAACACATTTTTAATAATTCTCAAAACTATCTTACAATAATCCGAAAAAGTGTTTAAATAGCTAACAATACAAATGCATAAAAAAACCCTAAAAAAACCTTAAGTATTAAATGTTCGGGCTTGCTTAAACTCAAGCCCAATAACTAATAGGCTCCATCCATAAGGCCATAGGTTAGGCCGTTTTCTTTTTGGTCTTTCTCCTATATATGCATGTAATTGGGGGTTTGTACCTCATGTCCGCACCAAGCATAAATCACATTCATTATTAAATCGGCTTGTAAAATTTTTATAGTAACCTTATCATTTTTATACAAATTATCCCTCTCTTTTTTTCAGTATATTAATCACAAGTGTCTGGAGTTTTCGATCTTAGCTGCCCCAACTGCTCACACTTCATTAGTTTGGGTCCCCCCCTCCGTGTAATTGGGTAAAGGTAAATGTCGATCCTGCTCTTTCAGATCATAGGGTGGCTCTAGTTAGACATGGCAAAATGGTTCAGAATTTTTTGACCCAACCCGACCCGACCCGAAAATACCCGACCCGAATCCGATTTTTTTTTTACTCGAAGCAAAAACGGGTTGACCCGTGACCCGACCCGTGTTTTTGCGGGTCAACCCGACCCGACCCTCGACCCGACCCGAACCCGAACCATTTTTTTAAAACTTTTTTTTTTGGGTAAAAAAATAGTAAAATTAAGACAATATTGGTTTAATTGTTTATTGTGAACTTTAAGGAAACAATTGATACATTTACATAACTATATGCAAATTAATTGAAAGATTAATGGTTGAACATTCTGTAATGAGTAAATATTTTTAGATATCAAATAGCAAAGTACATGTCAAGATAATCTGGTTACAGTAGAGTTAAAAACATAGATTTAAAATTATAGACATGTAAGAAATATTCACAAGTGTGAAAATAGTGAAGCTAAAGTATTAAATTAGCATAAATTATGAATACTTAGACCTATTTTTTAATAATTTATGTCCAAAATAAACGGCTTTTCAAAATAAATTATGATATTTCCTAGAGTATGTGTTGCTTANAAAAAAAAAAAAAAAAAAAAAAACAAATACACGTATAATTTGGATGTTAAGGTTTCCCTCGTACTAAACCCTACTCTTCTTATTGCTCTCACCTAAAATTGAGAAAAAAAATATATTTATATGAGAATGGTTTTAGGCAAATAATCCAAGTCCAACACTAACAAACCATAGTGTATTTTTTTTTTTTTTTTTTTAAGAAGGAAACAAACCATAGATTTAGACATTCGTAATATCATATAAGTAATTGATGTAGGACAGAATTTACAATTTACTTTTTATAATTATTTAATTTTGGTATTTTTTTAATGTAATTTTCGTTATTTTAGGTTTAGGTTATTATTTCCTTATTTTTATGTTCTTTTAATGATTTTTAGGTCAAATTTGGTTTTTGTTATGGTTAGGTATTAATTAGGAATTATTTTAAATATATTTTTCATGTCTGTCAAGTTTTATGGAGCCCTTAAATAGGTCCCTAAGTCTATGAACGTTTTTTATAGAGATTATTATCAATAAAATTGTAGAGTTCTTCTCAAACTTTTCTCTGGTGGATTCCAGTTTATCACCCTGTGGATTCAAGGAAGCCCTTATAGATTTGAGGTTTAGTACTAGAAATTAACAATATAGTTTTTGTTTCATCAAAGAGAGTATCGTGTGTGCTTTCTTCTGACTTCCGCATCATCATAAACTCAAGAACTTACAAAAGGGCAATCCTCTCGACACACTGGCAACAAATTGCCATTGTTAAAACAGAAGGATGCATTAGAATTAAAAGCTAATTTAGCAAAGGTGTGAACAGCAACATTGCAAACTCTCTTAGCCTAAAAAACAAAAGGAGTAACTCTAGAAGTCTTTAGCTAAACATAGAGTGTTATCTAACACTGTGGAAATGGACCCATCAACCTAGACAATGGCGGAGCCACTTGGGGTCGAGGGGGGCCTTGGCCCCCCTAATATTTTTGAAAAAAATTAAGGAAATATATATATATTTTTGAAAATTTTTAAAGAACCTTATCATTTTGGCCCCATACATGATAATATACATATATATTTAAGAAAGTCTAAAATTTTGATATAAAAAAAAAAGTCTAAAAATTAATATAACCTTCATTTAAATAGAATACAATCCAATTACTGATAAATATATGTGTCAAAAAATTACAATAAGTTGACATTCACCATCTTTAAAATGAACACATGAGTATTTTAACAATTACCTCAACAAATAAAAAGGAAAAAATTCCAATTTTCATAGCATCACATTTATGGCTTACTTGTACCACAGCAGTAGAAAAATTGAAAGTTTAGAGGCTTTGTTGAATGTTGATTCGCTGCACCAAGCCACCATAGGTGTCAATCTCTCTCTCTCTCTCTCTCTCTCTCTCTCTCTCTCTCTCCCTTCATTTGCCTTCTTCTTCTTCTTCTTCTTTTCTTTCTAGTTCTTTCCTTTGGGATGCTACAGTTCCTTCCTTTAGGCTGCTGCAGTTTTGTGATTTGCCATGTAAAAAGTAAAATCTAATAAAGCTTCTATCAGTAGACTAGACAAGAAAAGTAAGACAAGCTTGAGCCTTGAAACTCCTCATCCCTGTGCAGCACTGTGCTCCTGACGGGCTGACCACTTTCCCATTCACACCATTTGCCAAGTAGTTTATTTTACTTTTGTTTTGTTTTGTTTTTTTTTTTTTTTTTTTTTAATAATATATTATTTGTTATTATAATAATCAGTATATTATCTATGATAGTACATTATAAATGTACTTGATTAAAATATACTACTATATTAACTTATATGTAGTAGTTGTTTATTATATTTAATACTACTATATTGACATTTACTTAATTTGCATATTGATTATTAAATTGTCTTGTACATTACTATTTTAGATTTTATACACACAAAAAAAATTATATATGAACCCTCAAAGATAAATTATTGGCTTCGCCATTGTCAGTAGAAGCTGCATCAACTAATAAGTGATCAAAGCAAGTTTTAGAGTAATATACCTCAACCATGATATGACTCCAAACCTTAGTTTTAGCAAGCTAAACAACCCATGAGATTGTTACTGCATCAGCTTGGAAAGAGGAGTAGGGGTTTCGCAATTTGGCCCACACCTTAATCACTTCACCTTTGTGATTTCGAGCAATAGCTACTAGAGCTAGACATGGCAAAACGGGCGGTCGGGTCGGGTTTGGGTCGGGTCAATCGGGTCACGGGTCAAACGGGTCACAACATTGTAGATTATGTCCTACATTAATTTAATACATATTGTAGTTTTTATATATATATATATATATAATAAAAAATTATTGGAGGGAATTTTTTTATTCAAATATTTTCAAAAAGTTATATAGGTACAAGTAACACCCCAATTGCCTCTCATTAGTAGTTAAAGCAATTGGGATGTAATGTTAAAAATACTATAAATTTTATTGCATAACTTTTACGAATGCTAATCACAAAATTATAATTTTGACATTTATTTACTATGTTATTGACATGCATCAATTTTCCTTTTCCATAATCCCCATGGGTGCACCTGGGTTGCCTCATGTAGCAGTCTAGGGCCATTTGGTACATGTGTTTAAATATATGTTTTCAGTTTTTAAATAAAATTATACACATTTCTACATACTTTTTCACTCACACATATTTATAAAAAATATAAATAACGTTACTAAAACAACATTACCAAACGGCCTTTGCATTCTAAAATAGCCCATATAGTTTTAGCAAAAAATAAAAAAATAGCCCGTATAGTGACAGCCCAAACCTCAATCTTCGAAAACACTACTAGGATATTAAAGAAAACTCTCCTTTTGAACACTGTGAACCTTGTCAATTTGAGTTTTTTACTTTTGAGAAAGAACGGCAGTAAGAACATGGTAATTGAAAACTAATGAATATGTGTGTTTATTTGACATCAGCTTATAAGCTCAACTTTTTAACTTTTACCTTTTACTAGTGAAAGTCTTGTGCATTGCACGGATTTAATCATGAATTATATAATAATAAGGATAATAATAATTGTAAGGGCATGATTTGCAGCCCAAGCCCAATATGTAAGGGATTATGGGTAAATGAGCCCAGCACAATAAATTTGTAGAGTGTGGATTAAAGAATCAGGCCCAAGTGAATATAACAACGGCTAGGACGGGTTTGAAAAACAATCATGCAAGAACAAGGTACGAAAGACAGGGAGAACGTATTGTCGAGGAGGCAAATGTTTATACAAATCAATGAAATTGGTTACGATTGTAGTTCTAGCAGCTACAGTGTTCTTTCTCTAATTCCCCCCCCCCCCTTTTCCTCTGGGTGGTCTTTCACATTATATAGTCCCCTCCGAACCATCTTGATCTTACACTTGTTGATCACTTAAACCCTCACTTGAGTATCTGTCCCATCAGATGCCCTCTCTGGCCCTCTGTGAGTCACGGTGATCAAGGCAACACTGTTCAAGGGTCTCCTCCACATAAATGCGGCTAGAAAAGTAGCTGCAATGCATTTAATGCGGTGATGGTAGCCTTTCTTTAGGTATTCCTAAGTCCCATCATTTTTTGTAAGCGTATGACGTCCATCCTTCCTGCTGGAGCTTCCCAGAAGATCACTTTGATCGTCAGGGTACAGAAGTAGGCTGCTTGCGTCATGTCCGAGGAGGAGTTACTCCTTGGACCACCTCCCGTTCATTCTCTGCTTGTGAAACCTTTAAAATTGGAGTTACCCAAGATTATCTGTCACTTCTTGGATTAGCCCCTGTCCCCAGACCAAGCCCAAGGCCCAATATGTGACTTTGGGCCTTTATCCCTACAATAGCCCCTAAAAACTCTAGTTTTTCCCTCCCATCCGAGGAGGAAAAATGGGGTTTTGATTTTTAAGGAACCAAACCAATTATTTCTCCAGTGTACACGTGTGGGAGTGCCGTTTTACGCACTTCATCACTGCCTCTGAGGCTTTGGGGTTCGCGAATCGTCATTTATTACTCCAGGTAGTGCTTTGTCCTCCTACATCCAATGGTGGGCACTTATCCAACGGTGGGCATCTTTCCTAAAATTTTGAGCAGATTTATTCCTTCTTGTTTTCTTACTCTATAAAAAGCCTTGAGGGGATTCATTTTTTCCCTTACTTTCAAAATTTACAAGTGCTTCAGACAACTTCAACACTCGAACTTACAAAACAATTTGAACTCCTAAGCTTCGGTAGTTTTTTCCGTAAGAAAAATTTTTAAAGGCTTTTCTAGAGGTGTGGGATTTGGCACATTTACTTATTCCCGTAAGTATCTTTTTCTTCAAACTTTCTTTTTCTCCTCGACTGAATTCCCTTATCTTCTGCATTTCCATAAAACTTTCTTCTAGTCACCCCCATTTGTCTAGATGGGTAGATTCAAATACTTAGTGAATTCTCAGACTGGGATGAAGGGTTTTAGGGCCAAATAGCATATCCCACAAGGAGTGGGCTTAGAGTATTGCCCCCCAGAACAAGTACTGACTGATATAGAGGTGGGCAAAGTTGTCATTCCCATGATTGTTTTTATAGAAGAAGGGATGACACTCCCCACGGCTAGGATAACCCGAGATTATCTGTTTAACCATAGATTATGCCCCCACCAGTGCGCTCCCAATATGTTTAGAATCTTAGGGAGTGTAGATACCCTAAATGATCAGATGGACCTTTGGCTTTCATGGCACGATGTCGTTCATATGTATGAGTGCCATTCACTCGCTGGAGGGTATTACCTCAAATCTCGATTCGAGGAGGTGAGGTTGATATCTTGCCTTCCCAAGTCCAACAAAGGCTTGAAGGATGATTAACTGATCGACTTTGGGGAGTGGCATGACGGCCTTCACTGCCCAGTTTGGGAAGGAACACCAGGTGGGGTACCCTAGGGATAGGTCCTTTGGCAGGGACCTTAGTTTTCTCAGCCTTTCCTTTATTTATTTTAAGCCACTCGTCTCCTCAGACAATAGTTGTAATTTTTTCTGACCATAATTTCCTCTTCTGATATTTTGCAGATAAAGATCACGTTTCTTCGAAGTTTAGTCACGTCAACATCCCAGCGCTCAATTACCTGCTAAGGTCGGAGACATTCCCAAGCGAGGACGGACAACTGCGAGTTGTCCATCTGATCTTAGATTACGTGCCTTTGTCGCATACATTTTAGGATATAGGCTAGGTGATAAGATTAGGTAGCCCTAGGCTTGCTCGAATAGACATTTCCAAGCCCGGTTTCTTGGCTTGGAGAGACCTTCCCCCAGTCGTGTGGCCACCCCAACCTACTCCTCGACCGGTAGTTGCATTAAGAGAAGAGTCGGCCTTATCCTGCCACTCTTTAGGTGCCGAGATCAACCAGTTCCAGTTCAAAGGAAAGGAAGGGGCATCGGAAAGACCCATGGAGTTGTCAGCTTCTGAGACTGAGTTTGAAGGGTTTTCTGCCGTCCACCAACCAAAACTTATAGTTGCTTGGCCCGATAGCAATTACGAGGAGGAAGAAGGCATGGATTTGAGGCAGAGAACTGGTTTGAAGGGTCTAATGGCCAACAGAAACAAAGGGGGGGTCTACTTCCAAAGACGTTCCCAAGACTCGAGCCACTCCTAATCTCCCTCCTCCTCTTTCTCAGCCCCCAACTGACCTCGCACTAAAAGCTAATTCGGATCTGAAGAAGAAAAGGCTAGCAGCGGATCTGGAGGAAGGTGATATGGTCCCACAAAAGGGGGCCAAGCAGCAGAAGAAGGATAAGGACCCTTGCGACATGAGGGCCCCCTCCGTGGAGAGTTAGGGGGATGCCGAAGTGCGCCGAGGGCAACGTTCCTGGGCCCTTCGACTAGAGGTGGAGGGCGCTCCTATATCTTAGGACGCTACCATATGGGAAGCTCAGCAGGGGTATGTCGGCGTCCTAGCCGAGGCCTTAGAACAGCCACTCCTCCTTCCCAGAGACATGGAGGGCCTCAGGCGCACCAGGCAGCCCGACCTCTTTATGTCACTGAAGAAGGATCATGCAATGGTAAGTCAGCCAGTATCCTTTTTGTTGAATGTTAAGCCGCAGATTAATTCATATATATGTGTACTCTTCATAAGCCCTTTGCTATTTTTATGCAGATTACCTAGCAAGTATATATCATTAAGGAGTGGGTCAAGAACGCCTAGGATGAGGCTAAGGCTGAGGCCCATTCCAAGCTGGAGGTTGGAAAGCAACTAGGAGCTTTAAGGTAAGAGCAAGCGGAGTTGTCCGAGCAGCTAAAAGAGGCAGTCAAAGCTCGGAATGGTGCCTTGGCGGGTTTGAAAACTGCGGAGAGGTAAGCCGAGGACCAATGCCAACAATTGTATATAACCGAGATAAACCTGGCCATAGAAAAACAATATGTTCTGGATCTTAAGGCCGAGCTGCAGAAAGTTAAAAATGCAGCTCGGGTGGCCAGGGAAGCTGTTGAGGCCATCATGGTGGCAGCTTATAAGCGTGGGACGGCAGACACGGAGAAACGGCTGGCAGAAGAGGTGGCTATAGTCTGCAGGGATTACTGCATCGAGTCTTAGGGGGTTATAATGGACCGGGCTGGAGTTCCTGCAGACTCCAAACTTAGGAGGGCCGAGAACATCTTTTTCCCAAAGGACATAGAGAGATCCCAAATGTAGACCCTCCTCTTAAGCAACTCCTTCCCACCCAAGCTCCTATTCCTGAAGGGGCTGAGGTGAGTAAGGAGGCTCAGCCTTCAGTGAAGGACAAGCCCTCTGAGGACTTCCTTACGATCAAGAAGATGGTTTCCCAGGACAAGGACATGGCAGCTAAGTCCCAAACTGATGGTGTCCACTCCCAGGCTGCTGATCCCAAGGAAGACCTTTCCCCAGCCGAAGCGTAGATGTAGGGTGCATGTGTTTCTGCTTTTATGTATATTTTTGTAATGGCGGTTTGCCATCAAACACAATGTATTTCCCTTTTTGTTTAATGAAGACGCTTTCCCCTCCTTTTATCCCTGATATTTTCATTTAGTATGCTTTGGAGTTTGTAACTATTGCTGTGAATCGCTAATTCTTTAAATAATTTGGTTAAGTACCAGTAGAAGGCAAGAAATGTTTTAATACATATCTATACTATGAATCGGTCTATACGATCAAAAACTTTATTTCATAACTTAGAATCAGCTTTGACACTTGATGAAAGATAAAAGGATATCACAGAATGTTAATTTCATCCCTTACAAAGGACGTCCCTGTGCAAAAGATCGTTAATTCAAATACTTGTAAAAAATGTTAACTTCTTCACATCATCTGGTCCAAGGACTTTAGGCATGATTGCGTTTCAATTTAAACACTTATAAAAATTGTCATTTAGGGTTAATCTCACCACATCATCTGGTTTGAGAACTTTAGGCATGATTGGGTTTCAGTTTAAACAATTATAAAAGTTGTCATTTAGCATTAACCTCCCCACATCATTTGGTCTGAGAACTTTAGGCATGATTGGGTTTCAATTTAAACATTTATAAAAGTTGTCATTTAGCGTTAACCTCCCCGCATCATCTGGTCCGAGGACTTCGGGCATGATTGGGTTTCAGTTTAAACACTTATAACAGTTGTCATTAAGCGTTAACCTCCCCACATCATCTGGTCTAAGGACTTCAGGCATGATTGGGTTTCAGTTTAAACACTTATAAAAGTTGTCATTTAACGTTAACCTCCCCGCATCATCTGGTCCGAGGACTTCAGGCATGATTGGGTTTCAGTTTAAACACTTATAAAAGTTGAATGACGAGAAGTATAATGCCATGGATAAATGAACATACTGACAAAAGAGACTTTTATTAATAGTAGTACCTTTTCAAATTGTTTACATTTCACGGGTGTGGTATGACATGTCCATCTAAATCTTCCAGAAAATATTCTCCTACACCAGCCACCGAGGTGATGTGATATAGTCCTTCCCAATTAGGCCCTAGTTTCCCCCATGCCGGGTTCTTTGTAGTACCTAGGACCTTTCTCAACACCAGATCACCAGGTGCCAATGGTCTTAGCTTTACGTTGGCATCATAACCTTGCTTGAGTTTTTGTTAGTAGTATGCCAATTGAACCATTACATTTTCTCTTCTTTCTTCAATCAAGTTTAAGCTCCTTTCCAGCAGTTCGCTGTTAATGGTCGGATTGAAGGAGCTAGTCCTTAACGTTGGGAAACTAGTCTTTAGATGGATAACAACCTCGGCTTCATAAGTCATCGAAAATGGGGGTTTCTTTGGTGGATTTAGGAGGCATGGTTCGGTAAGTCCTAAGGACGTGCGGCAACTCTTCGACCTATTTTCCCTTCGCGTCGTCCAATCTCTTCTTGAGTCCATTCACTATGACCTTGTTGACAGCTTCGGTTTGCCCATTCCCTTAAGGACAAGCTAGGGTAAAGTACCTATTCGTGATTCCTAACTCACAACAGTATCTCCTGAAAGATTTACTGTCAAACTAAAAGCCGTTGTCCAGGATGAGTGTGTGAAGAACCTCGAATCAGGTGATAATGTTTTTCTAGACAAACTTCTTGGCATCCACATCTCTGATGTTCGCTTGAGGTTCAGCTTCTACCCATTTGGTGAAGTAGTCTGTGCCGATCAATAGGTATCTTTTGTTTCCTGCTGCCTTAAGGAAAGGGCTCACAATGTCTAAGCCCCATTGAGCAAATGGCCAAGGGCTGGACAGAGGGTTAAGGACCCCGCCCAGTTGGTGTATGTTTGGTGCGTACCGTTGGCACTGATCGCACTTTTTTACATATTCTTGTTCTTCTCTTTGCATATTTGGCCACCAATAGTCTTGAGTGATGGCTCTGTGCGCCAAGGATTTACATCCAATGTGGCTCCCGCAAATCCTTTCATGTAATTCCTCAAGAAGTAATTCTGTTGCCTCGGGGTGTATGCACAGTAGGTATGGCCCAGAAAATGAGTGTTTTTATAACTTTTGGTCCTGGGATAGCCAAAACGATGAGCCTTTCTTCGTAACTTGTCTGCTTCAAACTTCTCCTCGAGTAGAATGTCCTTTTTTAAGAATAGTACTATGGGGTTCATCCAGCTTAGCCCCACCCTAATTTGATAAACATGCACCAGCTCCCCATTCAGTCCTGTGGGTTTGAGGAGGTCTTCTACGAGAATCACCCAAGGTAGGTCCTGCACTGAGGAGGTCGCGAGTGTGGGTGTTTCCACTCCTAGGAATAGGTAATAGGTCGAAGGATTCGAAGCCAGACAGTAAGTGTCTAACCTGACTCAAGTATCCTTGCATTCTTTCGTCCCTCATTTCAAACTCAACTTTCACTTGGCTGACGATCAATCTGGAGTTCGAGAATATCTTTTTTTCCTTTCCATCTATTATTTAAACCACGGCCATTCCTATTAGTAGAGCCTCATACTCAGCTTCGTTATTAGTGGTCGAGAATCCCAATCTCAACGATTTCTCGATGGTGATCCTTTCAGGGGATACCAATACTAACCCCACTCCAGAACTTTTCTAATTTGTTGTACCGTCAACGTACACTTCCTAAGGTAGGGTGCCCTGTTGGGAGATCAGGCCAACCGATTTTTCAACCATGGATTGTGTTTTCGTTTCTTCTTCTAACAAGGATTCAGCGAATTCGACTACCAGATTTGTGAGGACTTGTCCCTTGATGGACGTACGAGGCATATATTTAATGTCGAAAGACCCCAAGATTGTGGCCCATTTAGCAATCTTCCCTGTGTAGTCAGCACTCCGAAACAGAGCTCTGAGCAGAAGTTTGGTTAGGACAATGACTATGTGTGCTTGAAAGTAATGGGGGACTTTCCGTGTGGCATGTACCACCGCCAGAATAGCCTTTTCCAATGGTAGATAGCAGATCTTGGTCTCGTGTAATGACCTACTCACATAATAAACTGACCTTTGTATGCTGTCGTCAACTCGTGTCAGGACCAGGCTTACGACATGAGGAGCCACAGTGATATAAATGAACAGAACTTCATCAGCATCAGGGCTAGACATGATAGGTGGCCGAGAGAGATAATCCTTAAGCTGCTCGAAGGCCAAGGCACATTCCTCGGTCCACTCGAACCCCTTCCATTTGTTTATGAGTAGGAAGAAAGGTCGGCACATATTAGCTGACTGAGAAATAAACCGATTCAAGGCAGCGGTCATTCCAGTTAGTTTTTGGACCTCTTTAGGATTCAGAGGTTGTTATAGATTGTTGATTGCTTTAATTTGGTCAGAGTTAACTTTTATTCCCTTATGGGTTACCATGTAGCCTAGAAATTTGCCTGAACCCACACCAAAGGAGCACTTGGAAGCGTTAAGGCGCAACCTGTGTTTCCTCAGAACTTCAAATATATCTCCAAGATCACCCAAGTGCTTAGATGCTACCTTACTTTTTACCACCATGTTGTCTATATAGACCTTAATGCGCTTGCCCAACTGCGGCTCAAACATCCTAGTCATCGTCCTCTGGTAGGTAGAACCCGTATTCTTCAAACCGAACTGGATTACTTTGTAGTGGTAATTTCCTGTGGGCGTGACGAAAGCCATCTTCTCCTGATCGCTCAAGGCTTGTGGTATTTAGTGGTAACCTTGAAAGGCGTCTAGGAAGCTCATCCGAGGATGGCCTACGGTTGCATTCACCAGCTGATCTATCTTAGGCACAGGGAAAGGATCCTTTGGGCAAGCTCTATTCAGATCTGTGAAATCTACACACACTCGCCACTTTCCACTCTTCTTCTTTACTACCATAGTATTGGCCAACCATTCGGGGTAGAAAACTTCCTTGATAGCCCCCACCTACTTTAGTTTCTTCACCTCTTCTTTGACAGCATCAGAGTGCTCTTTGGTCGAGCGCTGAGGAGGTTGTCTCTTTGGAGTGATGGACGGATTAACATTTAAATGATGACAGATGAAATTTGGGTCCACCCCTGGGGCTTCATAAGCACTCCATACGAAGACATCTACATTTCTTCTAAGAAACTCTACTAGCTCTTCCTTTTTTGGGGGATGTAACTGAGCCCCAATCTAAAAGAATTTCTTCAGATCGTCGTCGATAGCCACTTTTACCAGATCCTCACATTTATCCCTCTCGGTTGGCCCATTGATAGGCAATGTGGGAGCCTTTGATTGATATAAACCTCCTTCGATATGGGCCGAGGGTTCAGCTTCAGGTTAGTATCGGATGACAGCCACTAAGCATTGCCTGGCTACTGACTGATTTCCTAGGATCTCCTTAACCTGACCCCCAGATGGGTATTTCACCTTTTGGTGCAGAGTTGTGAGAGACCGTGACCCTGGCTCATTTTTAAGATGTTGAGCCAAACCCATGTGAATGGGTGGAGTCATGTGATTGCCCTTTAAAATGGAGGTTTGACTAGTTATATTTTCCCCTTTAGATTAATAGTTTTACAATAGAGTCGTCACTTATTTAATTATTGGGATAAATAAGAAAACCAAAATTGAAAAATTCCTCATTTTATTAATTTCCAATTGAATTTACATTGATCATAGGAAAATTACATGGTTTTGTTCCTAGATACAATCTAAGATAAAATACATGGCTTTGTTTCCTATTTACAATATAAAAATCGAAAATTATATGGATAAGCATTTGATCTACTAACCTTTGATCTAAGCTCGAAGACTATGTTACAAGGTGAGAAGGTGTTAAGCACCCGCCTTGCCCAGTGAAACCAGTCTTCTAGATTATGGTGGTCAACATTCATATTACATCATCCAATATGTTATCAATCAATTTGCATGTTGAATTTGAAGTGTGTGCATGTGATAAACCCTAATTTAATTTATTAAACATTTTATTTTGATTGAAAAATAAATTCTAGTGAATGTGTGTGGATGGTGATATTCTAAATTCAAAAATTTAAAAGAATTATTAAACAAACATATTTTTCATTTTTTTGATATGAATTTAAGATCAAAACTAATGTCATGCATGAACATGTGATGAACAACCAAGAATATGTGAAGAACATATAAGAACAATTAAGAACATTCAAACATATTCAAAGGAATTTAAATGATTATTATCATGCTTTAATCTTAAACTCTCATCATGGCAACACAAAAAACAGTTAAGGAAAGGAATTATACCTTCATGCAAGATCCATATAGTGGAAGAGGAGACTCTTGGTAGAGATCCTAAGGGTGGAGGAAAAGAAAAGTTAGGAAAGAAAGACCAAGTCTCACTCAATATCTTGAGTCTCAAAAACACCAAGATATGACAAGACTACTCAATTTCACTAAAACTCAAGAGAGGGGAAGAGAGGGGGTTTTTGTCTGTTTTGGAATGAAGGAGAAAGAGGATTTATATAGTAGTGGTAGAGAAAATATGAATGGAAGGCTATTTAATGAGAGTTGGCAAAAAATCATGAACTTAGACCTCATTTTAGCCTTGGGAAAAATTTGGTGCATTAAATGAAGAGATTGATGGGAGTGATGCGCAAGCCAAAATTCGGTTTTCCCGTAGCTGCTGTAATAGCCTGTAAAGCCAATTTTGAAAAATCATATCTGACTCAATTCTAATCGGAATCACCTCGTTCTTATGCTCAAATTGAAGCCCCGGATGTCTAGTTATTGGGAAAATTAATCTCATTCATAGATTCAAAATATTCTGAGAGATATCAATGAAATGGTGAGCAAATACCATTTGTTAGAAAATAGTTTTAGCACAATTAACATTAATAGGTCCCAAATTAGCTCCCAATTAACATTAAATGGCTCCAATCACTCCCATTTCAGACTTAATTGATTCCAAATTTACTCTAATTAAAAGATAATTGCACAAATTACTCATTGAATAATTAATGTTTAACTATCTAATTAATTAGGTGTATGCAACTTCACTATAAAATGTAATCCTAACCAATCAAATTATGACACATCATTGATCTCAATTTAATTACACTTATAACCAATTGAAATCAATTGTTCATAATCACATATAGTCGGACTCAATTTGTGATAGTACATCTTAGCCATTAAAACTTGATTTGATGATAACTTTCAATCTGGTGGTCCGATTAAGGCATATGATCAGTTGATTTGATCGTTACAATATCAAGATCATTTTAGTGAAATGATTCTAAGAATCTAATGGCCAGAATCAATATGCATATTTTCAAGGCAAAATTACCCTTTTACCCTCTAGGTGAGGTTAAATGCGGGTTGCGAAATGGGGTGTCAACAAGAGTAGAGGAGACGGCTCCGAGGGTATGAAGCTAAGGTCTTGCCACAATGGCCGTGTAGGATGAATAAGCGTCCACCACGATGAAATCTACCTCCATTATTTCTAACTCGGTCTGCACGGGTAGTCTAATTTGGCTTTTTGGGATAACGACTTTCCCATCAAAACTCACCAGGGGCGAGCTGTAGGGTGTTAAGTCCTCAGGTCTCAAGTTCAGCCCCTTATACAGATCAGGGTACATTATCTCAATGCCATTGCCTTGATTTACCATCACCCTTTTCACATCGTATCCTCTAATCCTGAGGGTAACCACCAAAGCATTATCCTGGGGTTGAATGGTTCTGACTTTATCCTCGTCCGAGAAGCCTAAAATTGGTTGGACCTCCAGTTGAGCCTTCTTTCTCTCTCGATTAGTGTCCTCGACGAGTAGTCGAGCCACAAACATTACTTTAGAGAGGCAGGACCCAATTTTCCCTAGAGCAACGAAGATGACATTTATCGTTCCCAGGGGGGCCTTGAAGAGTTATCTCTCTAGGATTCTAAGTTTGCCTAGCCCCCTTAGCCGCTGGATTGGTGCAAGAGTTGCTTTAGCTTTCCTTCACATACGTGTTGGTCTAGGTGGTCCCACAGACTTTTACAATCTTCGATGGTGTGTCCATGGTCTTGGTGGTATTGGCAATAGAGGTTGCGATTGAGTCTTTCAGGATTTCCCACCATTTTACTTGGCCATTTAAAGGATGGCTCATTCCTAATCTTCTCCAAAACTTGATGCACTAGCTCTCAGAACACGGCATTGACCACTTAAGAGTAGGCAGACCCTGGTTGCCCAATAAAGTCCCTCCATGGCCGGTTGCTGTTGTATCGATCCGACCTGAAATCCCTCTTCTCCTGAGAGATAACCTTCTCCTTATCAATCCGGTCCATGAGCTGACGCACACTAGTGACGAGCTTACCAAGCTTGAAAGTACCGATGGCCACATCGTTAAAGTCACCATATATTTTATTGAACATCTCCCAATACCTATTTGAATACGCTTTCAGGGTCTCTCCATTTCGAATGCTCAAGGATAGTAAGGAGGCTATGGGTCAAGGAGGTCTACTGTAGGTGACAAAGCGGGAACAAAACACCTGAATGAGCTCCTTAAAGGAACTTATGGAGTCTACCCTCAAGCTGTCAAACCACCTCATGGCAACAAGTCCCAGACTGGATGGAAAAACCTTGCACATAAAGGCTTTGTCCTTGAAATGGACAACCATTCGCTGGTTGAAGTGGCTCATATGTTCTATGGGATCTGTTTTACCATTGTACAAGGTGAAGGTAGGCTGAGTGAATCGTTGAGGAAGTCTAGTCCCCTTGATCTTGCACATGAAGGGTGATTTGGAGATCTAATCCAAGGCCCTGATCACAGCGTCGTTTCCCACACCCTTGTGAGACGGGCTTCTGACCTTCCGCTTATGACAACACTCATCTTCGTAGGAGAAAGACTCACTGGGCAGGGTTCAGGATCTTCTCCTATAATTGACGTCCCTTTTGTCATCAGAAGACACGTCAGAGTTAGAAGGAGTCTACCTTCGTCATGCATTGCGCAATTCCCTCTTTAGTCGATTAATTTCTAGCTACATGCCCTTGATACTCTTTGCATGGGAGACATCGCCATGCTTGGATCCCAAGGACTCTGCTTGGTGTGGACCTGAGCCTACCATCATTAACCCCTGTACTCACTATCGCTCAAGTTCTCCCCACAGACGGCGCCAATTGTAAGGGCATGATTTGCAGCCCAAGCCCAACATGTAAGGGATTAAGGGTAAATGAGCCCAGTACAATAAATTTGTAGAGTGCGAATTAAAGAACCTGGCTCAAGTGAATAAAACAACGGCTAGGACGGGTTTAAAAAACAATCATGCAAGAACAAGGTACGAAAGACTAGGTGAACATATTGTCGAGAAGGCAAATGTTTATACAAATCAATGAAATTGGTTAAAATTGTAGTTCTAGTAGCTACAGTGTTCTTTCTCTAATCCCCCCCCCCCTTTTCCTGTGGGTGGTCTCTCAAATTATATAGTCCCCTCCGAACCATCTTGATCTTACACTTGTTGATCATCTAAACCTTCACTTGAGTATCTGTTCCATCAGATGCCCTCTCTGGCCCTCTATGAGTCACGGTGATCAAGGCAACATTGTTCAAGGGACTCCTCCACATAAATGTGGCCAGAAAAGTAGCTGCAATGCATTTAATGCGATGATAGCAGCCTTTCTTTAAGTATTCCTAAGTCCCCATCATTCTTCGTAAGTGTATGACACCCATCCTTCCTGCTAGAGCTTCCCAGAAGATCATTTTGATTGTCGGGGTAAAGAAGTAGGTCGTGTACGTCATGTCCGAGGAGGAGTTACTCCTTGAACCACCTTTCATTCATTCTCTGCTTGTGAAACCTTTAAAATTGGAGTTACCCAAGATTATTTGTCCCTTCTCAAATTAGCCCCTATCCTCGAACCAAGCCCAAGGCCCAATACGTGACTTTGGGCCTTTATCCCTATAATAATAATAATAATAATAATAATAATAATAATAATAATAATTACAACTAAATGAGTTATTATTACATAATTTTAGAACTCGTTTCTAACTAAATAAGTTATTATTATCATATAAAATTATTAAAATGCATAATTTCGTATATTTTCCCTTACATATAATATCTCAAATTAAAATATAAAAACTTTTCTAATTTTTTTTTTATTTTTTTATGATTCCTTATTATTAATGAAGATGGTAATTTGACCTCAAGCAGTTAAATATTTTCTAATACCTACATAAATAAAGTTATCCTAATATAATTAATTTCAAACTTAAGATTAAAAAATCAATTGTATTTATACACCTAAAAGAAATTTTATTTTTAAGTCTTATTCTGATATTTAAATCATCTATTTTAGTATTGATTTTATTCAAATGGTTAACACCCTTAATTTTACAACTCGAGTAATGCCTCTAATTATATTGTGTTGTAGCATTTAAGAACACATATATTGATATTATGCACATGAAAAATAATCCAAATTTTATAACTTTAAAAAAATGAAAGAGAAGTTAAGTAAAGATAGACTTACATAGGAAATTGGACTAATGAATCTAATTTAAGTAGATATTATATATTATCTAAAAGGATATAGGAAGAATTTTAAATTGAATTTAGTTAGATCGACTTTTGAAGAAATATGGGGGAATTCTGCATATTAAGAAATTAATACAAAGCATAAACAGAATTTTGAAATATAAAAATAGATAAACATTGATAAAGTCTTAATAATCAATAGGTAAAAGTAACTTGGAATCAAATTGCACTACAGCACATGAAAGACATATTTTGAACCGAATTTTTCAAAGTGGTAGTCAATTGAAAAAAATCATAATACTTACAAACTTCTTTTTTTTAGAGAGTTTTAACCTATGACATTCGCTCCTGATGATAACTAATTTATCATCAAACTAAGACACCAATCAGTTTTTGGTGTAAGCAGGGATTGAACCCCAGATCTTTTATTCAACTATAAAAGATTTTACTAGTTGAGCTAATTGGAACTTACAAACTAGATATATAGAATAAACAAAACCTAAAATATACAAAATAGTTCAAAATTTGAGAATTTAAAAATAAAACTTACCTAAGAGAAACCAAGAACTTAAATGGTTGTCCCTTGTTTTGCTTATTTATAGTGGACTTCCTTTGACATAATATCCATACATAAAAATTTAGAAACAAACAAGAATAAGTAAGATGCATTTATTTAATCAAAATTATCATTGTGGGGCCAGAAAGTCAGACAGCCCCGGCCCACTTCGAACCGGGCCCAAAAGCCCACGCCGAGGATGTATGTAGGGTCCGAGGATGAAAGTAAGAAGCCCAGTGTCCAAGAAACTGGACCGAGGACAACTCTGTCCTCGGACATCTGAGACCATAAAAGTGAACAGGCAACACACCATCAAGGGGGCTCTTCTTGAATATCCAAAGAGGAAAGAGCAAGTACCACGCGTCAGCAATGGAAGCATGGTGGAGGAGCAAGTCTAGGACGAACTGTCACCTCCATATTAAATGCCCATAACTAACGTCCTAGCCGTATTAATGAGGAAGGGATTCCAGAACAGTGCTGCCTTAGTTGCTGCAACCCACAAGAAGAATGGGAAGGTGGCTGATGGGATAAGCACTCAAGTAATGGCCTGGTTGCTCAACAAATGTAGGGCTAGGATCAATTGAGAAAGGAGTATATAATGTAAGGAATCCCTCTTGGAAGGGGGGATGGGAAAAAGAAGAGGAAAACGGTAGCAACCTGTATTCTCCCAGAAGCAGTTGTAACCAATCACTAAAGAAGTAATAAGAACTGCAAGCTCCCAAGAGAAAGGTCGAAGAGCATCATTGTTCATTTTTATCTACGTTCGTACTATTTAAATCCACGAGTAACCATGCATGGCCGTTGCATCCCTTACTAAGGCCTAGTTCTTGACCCCGCTCTCTATAAATTCATTGCAGGGCTAGCTGGGCTTGGGTCCACTCTCTCAACATGCAGAAAGGCTCGAACCTGGTCGCTACAATTGGCGCCGTCTGTAGGAAGAACTTGTGCATTAGTAAGGACAACAGCCAGGCATGGTAGGATCAGGCCCTCACCAAGGGAGTTCCCATCGGCATGAACCGGCTAAATCCCAACATCAGAATGACTATGGTGACACCGAGCACGGCCAAAACGAGGGGAACGGACGATTTCGAGAGGCAAGCATGCATACCTCACAAATAAGCGAAGGCCACACCTATAGGAGTGGCCACGTGCCCTAGAGGCACGATAATGGCCAGGCCACGCGATCACAAGAGGTTAAGAGTCATGCATCCCAGAGGCAGGACCATAAGGTGGCCATGCAGCGAGAGATAGATGATTTAAAGAGAAAGCTGCGCCATGCAAGGCGAAGGCAATCCGAGCCCAGCCCTAACTTACCCTCTGACGACGAAAATGATGACGACTACAGGCAAAGGTTGAGAACACCCCCAAGTGAAACTTTCTCCCACGAGGATGAGCGCTACCAGAGGTGTAAATGTGATAGCCCAACTCCTAGGGGCTTAGGAAGTGACACCATGAGTAGGGCACTGGACCAGCTCTCCAGATCACCCTTTACGCATCGCATAGAAGAGGCGGTGCTCCCTCGGCAGTTCCAGCAGCCAACCTTCACCGTTTACAATGGCAAAATGGACCCCGTGGAGCACCTAAGCCAATTTAACCAGAGGATGGCTGTCCACTCTAAGAACGAGGCGCTGATGTGCAAAGTCTTCCCATCCAGCTTGGGACCTGTGGCAATGAGGTGGTTCAACGGCTTGAAGACGAATTCCATAGACTCGTACAGATAGCTGACCCAAGCCTTTGGTTCCTATTTTGTTACAAACAGCAGACCTCCTCGGCCCATGAGCGCGTTACTATCCCTGACCATGCGTGACAGGAAGACTCTCAAGGCTTACTCGGACAAGTATTAGAAGATTTACAACGAGCTAGATGGCAAGTACGACGATGTCGCCATCAATACATTCAAGAATGGACTGCCGATGGGGCACGGCCTGAGGAAGTCCTTAACTGGTAAGCCCGCCACCAGCGTGCGGCAGTTAATGGATCGGATCGATAAATACAAGTGGGTAGAGGAAGACTTGCTACAGGGCAAGGGGAAGGAGAAGGCTATCCCTCAGGAGATGAGGGATTCCAGGTCAGACCGATATAACAACGCCCATCTGAGGAGAGATTCTATGGGACAATCTGGGGCGACAAACGCCCAGGCTGTCGGCGCCATGTTCCGAGAACCAGTACACAGGGTGCTGGAAAAGATCAGGAATGAACCGTATTTCAAGTGGCCAAATAAGATGTCAGGGGATTCTGAGAGGCGCAATCAGGACCGTTACTGTCAATACCACCAGGACCACAGACATGCTACGGAGGACTGCAGGAACCTCTGGAACTATATGGACCAGTTAGTCCAGGACGGGAAGCGGAAGCACTTCCTGCACCATTCCAGCGACCATCAGGGCCAGACCTACCAGGAGCCACGGAGGGGGACTGCCATGAGGCAGCCCGCTGGTATGATTAATGTGATCCTGGCTACACCAGGAAGAACAGGCATGCGCCCCTCACGAGTGCTGTCTGTGACCCAGGTGCTCGCTAGAGAGTCCCAGTCCGAGCCAAAGAGGGCCAGGAGAGGCTTTCACCCGACCTTAAGCTTTTCCGAGGAGGACAAGGACGGGACCACCCAACCCCACGACGATGCTTTGGTGATCACCCTCAAAATTGGGGACTACGTCGTAAGAAGGGTGATGGGGGATGGTGGCAACGCGGCTGAGGTCATGTACCCCGACCTTTATAAGGGGCTGGGGTTAAAGCCGGAAAACCTGATGCCCTATAGCTCTCCCTTGATGACCTTTGATGGGAAGCTAGTCATCCCGAAGGGCGTGATCAGGCTGCCCATCCAGACCGGCCTGGAAGTAGTGGAGGTGGACTTTATAGTGGTGGATACGTACTCCCCCTACACTGCCATTGTAGAAAGGCCTTGGCTCCACACCTTGGGGGGCATTGCCTCTTCCTTGCACCAGAAGATGAAATTCCCATCAGGGGGCCGAGTCCTCGAGATCCGGGGATGCCAGTCCACGGCAAGGCGATGTATAGTGGCAGCTACCTCACATCGGCACGATACAAAGTCCTCAGCCGCCGCAGCCGAAAACTTATAGCAATTAATGACCTCGGTGGCGCCAACTGATACGGCCGCCAAGGAAGCAAAACGTGAAGGCCTAGAAAAAGTGGTCGTCGACGATGACCTGGAGAGGTTCTTTCAAGTCAGAGCCCAACTGCCTCCCCGAGAGAAGGAGGAGTTACTTGAGTTCCTCAAGAGGAACCTTGACGTGTTCGCATGAAATCCCTGCAATGCCCCAAGGATTGATCCATCCTTCATCTGTCACCACCTTAACGTCAACCCGTCTATGATCCCCAAGAAGCAGCCACCCCAGCGCCCGACAAAAGAGTACGCCGATGCAATTAAGGAAGAGGTCAACAAGCTTAAGCATGCGAGGGTTATCAAAGAAGTTTTTTACCCCAAGTGGTTGGCTAACACTGTAGTGATCAAGAAGAAAAGTGGGAAATTGAGGGTTTGTGTAGACTTCACGGACCTAAATAAAGCATGCCCAAAGGACCCCTTCCTAATGCCACGAATAGACCAGCTGGTAGATACGACCGCAGGCCATCCTCGGATGAGCTTCTTAGATGCCTTTCAGGGCTATCATCAGATCCCACTAGCCTTGGAGGATCAAGAGAAGATAGCCTTCATGACACCCATCGGGAACTACCACTACAAGGTAATGCCATTTGGCCTCAAAAACGCTAGATCTACTTATCAGAGGATGATGACGAGAATGTTCAAGCCGTTGTTGGGCAAAAACATCGAGATCTATGTTGACGATATGGTGGTGAAGAGCAAACTGGTGTCCGAGCATCTGGGGGACCTCGGCTATATATTCGACATCTTGAGAAAGCACAGGCTATGCCTAAATGATTCCAAGTGCTCATTTGACGTAGGATCTAGCAAGTTCTTAGGCTACATCATTACCCACCGGGGGATCGAGGTTGACCACGACCAAATCAGGGCTATCCAAAACCTAAATCTTCTGCGGAACCCCAAGGAGATCCAGAAGCTCGCTGGAATGATTACAGCTCTAAATCAATTCATTTCCAGGTCGGCTGAAAGGTGCAGACCCTTCTATCTCCTGACCAATAAGTGGAAAGGATTCGAGTGGTCCGAAGAATGTGCCATGGCCTTCTAGCAACTCAAAGAGTACCTAGCCTGGCCACCCATCATGTTTAATCTGGAGGCGGACGAGGTCCTATACGCATACATTGCCGTGGCGCACCACTTTATGAGCTTGGTGCTAATACGAGATGACAGTGGCATTCAAAAATCAATCTACTACGTTAGCAAGTCATTGCACAAAGCCGAGGTCAAGTACTTACCCTTGGAGAAAGCCATACTTACCGTGGTCCACACTACGCGAAAGCTGCCCCATTATTTCCAGGCTCACACGGTGATCATTTTAACCCAATTACCCTTGAAGTCCATACTTCGGGCTGCTGATTATACGGGAAGAATCACGAAGTGGAACACCATTCTGGGGGCCTTTGACGTTAAATACATGCCTCGGACCTCCATAAAGGACCAGGTTCTGGCAGACTTAACAGCAGAGTTTGCTGAACCAACTATAGAAGTAACGGCCGAGGAGAGGATCTTTGATGAGAAGCCAGTTAGGGTAGTCTCCGTCCCGAGGTCACCATGTTGGAGGGTATATGTTGATGGCGCAGCAAACCAAAGAGGGTCTGGAGTGGGACTAATCTTAGTATCCCCTAAAGATCATGTCATAGAGAAGTCCCTGAGGCTCGGATTCTCGGCCACAAACAATGAGGCCAAGTATGAGGCATTACTGCAAGGAATGGTCATGGTACAGAAGATGGGAGGAAAGTCGATGGAGATATTCTCAGACTTGAGATTGGTGGTAGGACAGGTAAAGGGAGAGATAGAGGCCAGAGACTCGAGAATGCAAGAGTACCTGAGCCAGGTCAAGCGCTTGCAGTCAGAGTTTGGCCCTTTCAGCTTGTCTCATATTCCCAGGAGTGGGAATAGCCACGCTGATTCATTAGCCACACTCGCGGCTTCCTCGGCAGGGGGTCTACCTCGAATCATACTTGTGGAGCATTTGGAGAGAGCGAGCGAGGTGCCAAAGGGAGCAATCCCCATCCATCAGGTTGGATGGGCCCCAGTTGGATGGACCCCATAATAAGATTCCTCAAAGATGATGTTCTGCCTGAGGAGAGGTCAGAGGCAAAGAAAATACGAAGGAGTGCTTCTCAGTTCTGGTTGTCCGAGGACCACAAGTTGTATAGGCGCTCCTACTCTGGACCATACCTACTGTGCGTCCACCTCGAAGCAGCAGAATTACTACTCAAAGAGTTGCACGAGGGAATCTATGGGAGCCACATGGGAGGAAGATCCCTATCCCACAGAGCCGTCACGCAAGGATACTGGTGGCCGGGAATGCAGAAAGAGGCCCTGGATTATGTCAAGAAGTGTGACCAATGCCAAATGTTTGCCCCGAATATTCATCAATCTGGAGGGGTCCTCAATCCTTTGTCCAGTCCATGGCCATTTGCCCAGTGGGGGTTGGACATTGTAGGACCTTTCCCCAAAGTGCCAGGGAATAAGAGGTATCTCTTGGTGGCCACGAACTACTTCACCAAGTGGGTCGAGGCAGAGCCACTGGCCAACATCAGGGACGTGGACACAAATAAATTCCTTTGGAGGAACATTGTCACACGATTCGATGTCCCGCATACCCTCATCTCGGATAATGGGCTCCAATTCGACAGCAAGGCCTTCAGAAGGTACTATTGCGAACTTGGGATCACAAACAGATACTCAACGCCCGCCTACCATCAGGAAAACGGACAGGCCGAGGCTGTCAACAAGGTCATCGTCAATAGGCTTAAGAAGAGGCTGGATGACGCCAAGGGAAGATGGGTAGAGGAGCTACCCCACGTTCTCTGGACGCACCGGACTACGCCCTAGCGGTCAACAGAGGAAACACCTTTTGCCATGACTTATGGTGCCGAGGCAGTAATCCCCCTAAAGACAAACTTCCCAACGCTAAGGACGAGTTCTTTCACTCCAGGCAGCAATGACGAACTGTTGGAGAGGAGCCTGGACCTAGTTGACGAACGAAGAGAACGAGCAATGATCCAATTGGCCTATTACCAACAAAAACTCAAGCAGGGATATGACACCAATGTAAAGCTCAGACCACTAGCATTGGGGGACTTGGTGCTGAGGAAAGTCGTAAGGGCTGCCAAGAACCCTTCCTGGGGAAATCTGGGACCAAACTGGGAGAGGCCCTACCGAATTACCTCAATAGCAGGGATAGGTGCATACTATTTAGAAGATTTAGATGAAAAACCTGTACCTCGCCCATGGAATGTAAATAACCTGAAAAGGTATTATTATTAATGAAAAAGTTTCTTTTGATCCAGATTTTAAGCCTATCCTAATTATGTATCTTGCATTTCGATGGCAATTCTAAGTGTTACTAACTACTCTAAAAAGATTCTAAGTATTAGACGGAACCAAGGTCTTGCATGATCCTCGGACTCAAGCCTATGGAGAAACTAACTATTTCAAAAGGATTATAAGTATTAAACAGAACCAAAGCCTTGCATGGTCCTCAGACTCAAGCCTATGGGGAAACTAACTATTTCAAAATGATTCTAAGTGTTAGACAGAACCATGGCCTTGCATGGTCCTCGGACTCAAGCCTATGGGGAAACTAACTACTTCAAAAAGGCTCTAAGTGTTAGACAGAACCAAAGCCTTGCATGGTCCTCAGACTCAAGCCTATGAGGAAACTAACTACTCCAAAAGGATTCTAAGTGTTAGACAGAACCAAGGCCTTGCATGGTCCTCGGACTCGAGCCTATGGGGAAACTAACTATTTCAAAAAGATTCTAAGTGTTAGACAGAACCAAGGCCTTGCATGGTCCTCAGACTCAAGCCTATGGGGAAACTAACTACTCCAAAAGGATTCTAAGTGTTAGACAGAACCAAGACCTTGCATGGTCCTTGGACTCGAGCCTATGGGAAAACTAACTACTCCAAAAAGGTTTTAAGTGTTAGACAGAACCAAGACCTTGCATGGTTCTCGGACTCAAGCCTATAGGGAAACTAACTACTTCAAAAAGGTTCTAAGTGTTAGACAGAACCAAGGCCTTGCATGGTCCTCGGACTCAAGCCTGTGGGGAAACTAACTACTTCAAAAAGGTTCTAAGTGTTAGACAGAACCAAGACCTTGCATGGTCCTCGGACTCGAGCCTATGGGGAAACTAACTACTTCAAAAAGGTTCTAAGTGTTAGACAGAACCAAGGCCTTGCATGGTCCTCGGACTCGAGCCTATGGGGAAACTAACTACTTCAAAAAGATTCTAAGTGTTAGACAGAACCAAGGCCTTGCATGGTCCTCGGACTCAAGCCTATGGGGAAACTAACTACTCCAAAAAGATTATAAGTGTTAGACAGAATCAAGGCCTTACATGGTCCTCGGACTCAAGAAAGTGTTAGATAGAACCAAGGCCTTGCATGGTCCTCGGACTCAAGCTTATGGGGAAACTAACTACTCCAAAAAGATTCTAAGTGTTAGACAGAATCAAGGCCTTGCATGGTCCTCGGACTCAAGCCTATGGGGAAACTAACTATTCTAAAAAGAATCTAAGTGTTAGACAGAACCAAGACCTTGCATGGTCCTCGGACTCAAGCCTATGGAGAAACTAACTACTTCAAAAAAACTCTAAGTGTTAGACAGAACTAAGGCCTTGCATGGTCCTCGAACTCAAGCCTATGGGAAACTAACTACTTTGAAAAGATTCTAAGTGTTAGACAGAACTAAGGCCTTGCATGGTCCTCGGACTCAAGCCTATGAAAAACTAACCACTCAAATATACTTGGGTACCAGACTGAACCAAGATCTTGCATGGTCCAAGGACTCAAACCTAGGGGAAAGCTAGCTACTTGCAGAAGAACAAAAGCGTCAGATAGAACCGAGTTGTGGTATGGTCCTCGGATTCAAACTTGAGGGAGAGCTAATTGCCTCACGAGACTAAGTCCAGAACAGAACCAAGGTATTAAGCAAAACATTAAAGTATAACAAATAAAAGGGAGTATCAATCAAAGAACTAAAAGCGAACTACTGAGTATGTATTTCAAATAGAAAGTATGTAATTCTGTTACAATGTCGCCAAGGCAAAAAGCGAAATGAAATGAAAAAGAAAACAAATAGGACTGTCCACGCCATCAGAACAGGGTAGTCCAATGAGATGGCTTACTCCCCCAACTCGGCGGACAGCTTGTCTTGAGGAGCCTGTTGGACGACTTTAACTCACACCTCGGTACTCTGCTTCTGAGAGGCTACTTTAGAGCATCCTTCCTCGGCACGAGGGATCTGAGGGACAACGAGTGTGGCTTGGGGATCAATAGGAGGCTTCACCACACCCTGGGGCACTTCTTGACCGTCAGTTCCCGCCCCCTCCAACGCTTCATGGAGTTCAGCCCCCTCGACAGGTCTATCAGCTGAAGATGTGTCCTCGGTAGTTTTAGTTTGACTTTCATCTGCCGCTGGCAAAGCGGACTCCGCCTCAGAAGTAACAGGGATAACCTCGCGAATTGTAGGGGGTAATACACTATCTCCGCTCTCCTAAGGTCAGATGAGGCATCAACCTCTGCTTGGTTGAGGGCTTCATTCCAGGTCTGGAAACAGAAGCGCCTGCACACTTCAAGAATTTGAGCCTTAAGGGTAGCTTCAGTTTTAGCCACCCCCTCAGCGAAGGCCTCTTCCTCCGCTTGTTCTACAGAACGCTCGACGTCTATTGTCGTAAACACGGCTTCTTCTTTGGCCCTCACGGCCTCGTCCCTAGCGTACTCGGCAATACCTTTCGCCCCAATCGCCTCGGCCATCTTTTGCTTCAGGCCGTCGATGTCCTCTTAAGTATCCTACAATTGACCTTCGACGTCCTGCAAACGCTTCTTCTGATCCTCGGCTTGTTTCGTAGCAGCGGCTAGGTTAGAGGCGGCGCTATCTCTAGCCCTTGTCATCTCTTCCAAACTTTTAATCGCCTTCTTGAGATCTGCTTCAGATCTCTTAAGGGTACTCGCAGCCTTCAAGAACTTGTCGCGCTCCTTTCCCAGAGCATTACTCTAGATGTTGGCCTCCTCGTCCAACCTGAAAACAGCCTGGATAGCCTGCTAACCAAAACAAGTACGCCATTAAGGGGAAGGGAGGTGCTAGGCAATAAAATTCAAACAAAATAGACAAGTACCAAAGGTCCTACCATGCCCAAGTATCTTTTAAGGTCGTAGGCAACCTCTTACCCCCTCATGCTCCTAAGCTTAGCCATGTTAACGGGGAGGAGAAGGGACCTCTCAAAGGCATCGGCTACGCGAGCCCCCTCGCCTCTTCGAAAATCCCAGAGAGTAGCGTCATCCATCAAAGGTCGCCCATGGAGCATGGCAACGGGCAGCCAGGCTTGGGGCTCGGACTGCTGAACGATTTCTTGTCCTTTACGCTGACCACCAAGCCTCAATTGTTTAGAAGGTCGGCGGGCTTCACCTTCCTCTGGAGAAGAATGGGATTTGCCCCCATCCACTGGGTCTTTGCCTTTTGAGGGCCTCTTTCTTTTTGGATCGAAGGACTCAGGCTGAGAGTCCGAGATTGGAAGGATGGAGGACGACTTGATCTGCACAGGTGAAGGCTTAGGCAGAGGTAGAGGGGGTTTGCATTGTGACTCCCTCGGCACACCTTTCCCAGACTTGCCCTCGAGCAGGTTAAGAAGACTAGTTTGGGGCTGTTTCTTGGAACCCATTTCCGTCTGAGTACCAACCCTTGAGGGTTGAAGATCAGCTTCAAACAAATGGGGGTCTCCCAAATCACCAGAGGGATCCTCGAACTGATCGACTCGGTCAAATGCACCAAACTCGTCTTCAGATGAGCTCAGTTCGACCACTTCTCCCCCCTTCTCCGAGCTCCCTTCTTCGGTCTGTACTGCTTGATGGGATGAGGAAGAACCTGCCAACAGGATGCCCTTCGGAATAGAAGTTCCTTCGAAAAATGAAAACTTGTCCTCTACCATGGTGATTTGCCTAAGCCGAGGATCACGAGCCCTGATAACATGTTTTGGGACCGAAAACAACTTCTGGGCCGGATTACATCCGAGGATTTTATGGGTGGCTCTAACCTAATTATTAGTCTCGTTTAGGAAGAGCTCCGCCCTAAAAACGGCTTCCAAGTCCTGCTTGTTGACCAGGTGAAAATGACACGCGAAGGTGTGCAGATCTTCAAAAAGAGGAACAAAACTCCTATGATCAATCAAACAAAGAAGATATACGACAAAGAAAAAAGAAAAGAAGTTATACCATCTCCTACTTTGAGTACCCTACCTGGCTCTCCCTCTACTGTTGAGCAGTGGAGACCGTCATGCCACTCCCTTGACACAATGAGAAAATCTTGAGTCAACTCCTTACTAGAATCGAGGTGGCACTGGATAAGCCGAACCCTATCGTCCCTTGTCTTCATATAGTATGACTTACCCTTCATGTGCTGAAGATTATAGTACCAGTTCACATCTTGGTGGGTTAACCTCAACCCCATCTTCTCATTCAGGACGTCTACGCACCCTAGTATCCTAAACATATTAACGGCGCACTGGGTAGAAGCTAGCAGAAAATGCCTAAGGTAACCGCTCATCACTGGCCCCATAGGGATTCTCATGGCTCCCTCTACGAAGGCTATTATGGGAATTACAACTTTGCCTTCGTTCCTTTTAGTGTACCACTCTCCTTCCTCACAATACCTCAAGCCGACATTACGGGGTATCCCATAATCAGCAATGAATTTCTCTATCATCTCTTCAAACTCAACTAACTTCTTAAATTTACCCATCCCTAGTAAAGACTCAAAGACCCGAGAGAGAGAGAACAAAAGAGAAAAAGGAATTAGAGAGAAGTTTGTGCTACAGAGAGAAGGAGACTTACAGAAATGGGGAGATTCTCCTCGGACCGACTCTTTATGCTAAAAAGGGGCATTGGTCAGTGTGGAGATTGGACTAGATTCAGAGTGTACGCGCTGAAGTTCTTAAATGTACAAATAAGGAGACCAAGCGATTCAAATGAGTATTTATATTCCCAATTAAAATTAAAATTAACCAGGCGGAACTTCCCGCCTATAAAGGCAGGAAATCCCCATCGATTGATTGCCATCACACCGTTGGACATGGGGAACATAGAGCCGCAGAAAATTTAATGCAAACGCGCGCCGAATATCAAGGCGCCAAAAACATCCATTGGGCAAGCGAAAAGACTCCAATGTTGACGTCGACTGATGTTGGGCGAATCATGAAAAAGGCCCAGGGATATCAAAACTCTCCTCCCCTTCCAAGGATACGGGCAACAGGATTTTGAGGGGCTATTGTGGGGCCTGAAAGTCTGATAGTCTCGGCCCATTTTACATCTGGCCCAAGACCCATGCCGAGGATGGAGAATCGCCCAAGGACGTTGTATAAAGGCCTGAGCTGTAAGGACCCCGCCAAGGATGATCCTGTCCTTGGTGGACCGAGGATAACACCAAGTGGGGGAACAAGCCTAGGACAGGTTGTCACCTCCACAATAAATGTGCTCACCTAATCCTCTGACCGCATTAATCGAGATGTGACTCCTGGACAGGGCAACCTTGGCCACTACAAATCACATGATTACTTATAACATAGCTGATGGGACGGACGGTCACAAGGGAAGCGCATGGATGATCAACAGGTGGAAGAAGGAGATGGTGAGAAGAGGGCTATATAAGGGGAACCAACAAAATAGTGAGAGGGGAGACCTCAAGCAGGATCCTCGGATCGGCGCCGAGGAGAAACCTTGATGAGTAACTTTAGCGTGCCGGCCTTCAACGGGTGTAAGTCCTGTTTTAGGCGTCGTCTGTTTGTTAAGGCCTAGTTCTTGAACCCACTCTCTAAAAATGTATTGTTTGGGCTTATGAGATGAATTTCCTTACAAGGGCTTTTCCAAATTGAGTCCCTACAAATACTTTTTTTTAGGAATGCTAAAATTAATACCTATACACACACATAAATATTTTTTATATAACAATTTGGGGGGAGGTGGGGGAGGGCATCGCCCCCAAAGCTTAGGAATAGCTTCGTCCCTGGTAGCAGTGTATTTTTTTATAGAGACTAACTGTAAGACTTAATTGAATAAACTTGAAACTTAAATAATTGAATTGAACAAGAGTAAAGTTAAGAGTTAAATTGAATTTTAGGCAAAGTTAGAAGATGTAATTTGTAATTTAACCAAAATAATATTTATTTTATAATTTAAATAATTTGATCTTAATTCAAAATACCTGATGAAGTAAAACACGTGTTATATATTTTTTAAATTAGATGAAAGTAAAACTTTTTAAGGGGAAATTAAAACTATTTGAGATTATAATAGTATGTCCATAAATAGTATTTGTATATTACTTAATTTGGTTGAAATTATGACCAAATATTCCCCCAAAAAAATGTATGCTTGTGGTTAAGTAACATAGCGCTATCTTATTTAAGAGTAAGTATTTTGTGAGGCATTGGGCGCATGCACCAGTCTCATACAAGATTTTCACCTTGTTTAAGGATAAAACTTGCAGGGAAATGCGGTGTTGTCTTCTTATGGAAATATCATGGAGGATATTTGTTGTTTAGGCTCGTCTTTTCTGTTTTTGTGATTTCGTTCATGTGCACCGTAGTGGTAATTTGGTTGTTGATGCTTTAGCTAAAAAAGCTAAGAACATGGTAGGGTGCCAGATTTTGTTAACGGCCATGCCTGAAGACATTATCCCTCTTGTTGGTATTGATGTTCATTAATTTATATGCCCAGACTCACTGTCTGGTTTCTCAAAAAAAAAAAAAAAATTTGCTTCCCCACTCGTTATAAACGAAGAAAAAAAAAACACTTACGTTAATTTTTTTTTACAAGGATCATTTAAATCCCACATGGTTTGAAGGAAAATTTTTTCCTTTTTAACAAAATTTTACTGAATTATTTTAACATACCAAAAATATAGTCATTCTTTCGTGCCAAGTACTTCATCAAAAATTGTAATATATCTGCACATAATTTAATCTACATTTTTTTATACAAAACTTATATGATTTTTAAAACGTTGAACTGAATGAAACATTGATGTATTGCTTATATTCTTTTTTTTTTTTTTTTTTTTGAGAAAAGTATTGCTTATATTCTATTCTGTATATTTAATGGACATTTGTTTTTATTGCATGTCAACCCAACACAAACACACTATGTTGAGGATATTAGATTAAGAACAAGAAACCATTCTCAGTGTTGTTTATATGAAAGCAACTGGATTATCACTCATATGGTTAGGTTCATGTATTCATCGAAACTGGATTCAGCATTGCACTAATGTACAACAGAGTTATGAGCACATGAAATATCTATTTTCATTCTGATAGACAAATTATGTTCAACATAATGAACCGAATGTTTTTATGTTCACCTACTTATTTTCACTAATCCTAATACTTAACAATTGTTGAGTGTTCTTGTAATTGGAGAATACAAACTCTGCTTAAGACAATCAAAGGCAAATAGTCATATAACAACAGCATACAGCACACTAGCACAACCGTGCTAGGAGCAGCTACTTTAAATCAGGTTACATGCAACATTTGTCCACAACTACAGTTGTGTGGTAAGGATCAGAATGTCCCTGAAATAATTACTGTCTAATGGTTTCTGAGAGGACCTGACCCCATAGTGAATCTTCTGTCATTTTCTAATAGTCTGCAAGGTCTATGGGAGTTTCTACTAAGGCAATAGTTTTGGTATGGTATTCTGCCATAGAATGGGTGAAAAAGATGCATTACTGTGGCCATTGGCACAAAGTTATCTGATGCTTATTCCAAAGAACGTCATTGCTTCTTACTTCTTTTGGAAGGTTACCATAAAAAAGAATGCAATAGCGCGAAATAGTATTCCAGTAAGGATGAGGAAGGCCAAACAACGATACCAATGATTGAGATCATAGCCACTTGTCATAAGTGAACCACAGCGTGTTATTAGCCACACTCCAGAATATCTGAAAGCATAACAAAATCAAAAGGCAAAACATTATCAACTTATGACATCTAGAAGAGATCACTACATACTGAGAAGGATTGTTAGGCCAAACCTTTTTGCATTTGCTATTACAAATGCTTCCAAAGCCCACTTTGTGTAGCATATGTCAGCAATAGCATCCACAATTTTGTTATCATTTTTATTGGTTGCTATGAGAGTCAAAACAACTGGAAGAAGCACTGACCACTGCATAACAAAAAAAAAAAGTGGCTTTTGTCTTAATATAAGAGGATATATACTTCCAATAAGAGCATTTATTTATATGATACAAACATTATACATATATGTGTGTGTGTGTGTGTGTGTGTACACATGCACACAAACATACATACAAATTTTGCAGGTTAGGAAGCAAATTGTTTACCCATGTGAAAAATATAAATGCTCACCAATTGTGCTGGACCGGGTTCAAGAAAGATGGCGAATGAGTAAGCTATACCAGTCACACAGTAAACCAGACAAACCAAAATAATGTAGTTGTCCAGGACAGATGATCTAGGATTGTTGAAGAAATAGAACATAGAGAGATAAACAAGAGGCTTGACGAGTGTATTGAAATGGTCAATTGTATCTTTCGAGAGAAAGTAAGCTAAGCTACTAATGCCAGAAGCACTCTCTCTCCAGTAATGCAACTTATCCAATGCAAACGATCTCAAAGCCGAAATCTTGCAAAGAAGAGCTGAAAAAAAGTTGATCAAGATTTGGACGGGTTAGAAATAAAATGTGTTATTGAGATCACTTCATCCAGACCAAAAGAAGAAAAAGATGATGCTGAGACTCCAATAGGGAAACCCATATAAAAATTTCAAATGAAAACATCTTCAAGATTCTAATACTTTTTCCCTTTAAAAAAATAATAAAAAATTGGTCTTTTGATAATCAAATGGATTGTGCTTGATTCCCTTTTTTCAGGGCATTTTATGCTTTGATGAAAATTTGACATAAAAAGCAATAGGCTCCTGATTGCAGCGAAATGATTCATGAGTCATCCCAAATGATGTGTCCTCAGCTTTGAGGGAGCAATTTAAAAAAATAATTGCATGGTCGATAATTTGAAAGATTTAACTTACAAACTGCTATGACTGTGTACGTATAACCAAGCGATCCAAAAGTTTCGTCGCTCACTTTAGCAAGTGTACCTAAGCAGATTCCAGCCAGTAATAAAATTAAGAAATCCACAGCAATTGTCCTTGCTTCTCGTAGCCGCTGTTTACCAACCCTGCCAAAAGAGCGCATCATCTAACATTAACTTTGAATTAGTAGACAAAACACAATATTGATGGAACTGAGAAGCCCAAGAAACTAATTTCTTTTTCTCCAGAGAAACATAAACTCAATACTCCCACATTAAAAAAATTTCACCCTACAAACACAAGTCCCAAGTTTTTAACACTAGTAGAAAGATAGAAAAAGAAGTACAGAATAGAGCAAAAGTCTAGATAGTTAATCACTGAAGATAAATGGGATGATTATGTGCATCTAAGGGCCAAAAACACAAAAGAAGACATTTGGCATTTACCTCCCAAGAAAGTGTCTGTATTGCTGGAATACACTAGGGGTTTTCCTGTCAGATAGGTCATTGGACTTTAAGAAATTATGCTGTATATTGTCCTTTTTTAACTCAACACTAAACTTCACATCCTGCCAAAATTCTCCAGCAAAAGACCGTGAATCAGATTCAGCATTAGAAACTATTGGTCCAGGACTAGAATTTTCACCATTTGCTGCTGCCATTTCATCAACAATCTGTAGCATATCCATGGGAACTGGGTATCCATTATGAAGCATCCATCTAACAGGAAGTTCTTTGTAAGTTACCCCAGTGCTTGAGCTTAGTTTTACTATGCCCTCCAGAATGTCAATGAAGTAGTCTGGAGGGTTAACACGCTCAGGGACAGTTATCCCAAGACTGGCAAAGTACTCTTCCAATTTTTTTACTGGTCCATGATACACCGTAAGACCGCCTTTAGCTAGAAGTATCAAATCATCAAACATCCTGAACAAGGAGTAACTGAAGCACACAAAATATAAAACATTACATTCAGGTACGTGCTAATTGCTTTCCAGTATATAACCGCTTTAAATTATGTTCTTTCTTTCTATATATGTCAATTCAAATCATGTGAAACAGATAGAATCAAATATTTAAAGTAGTTGAAATTATACATATATTTTTTAAAAAGGCAGTAGAAATAGCAAAAGGCAAAGCAATGCTATATCTGTCTATTCAACTCAACTGAAACAAATAGAATCAAGGATTTAGAGTAGTTGAAATTATATTAAAACAAAAACAAAAGGGAGCAGCAATAGCAAAACGAGAAGCTGTGCGACAAAAGGATAATTCAAAGACATATAATATAAAAAAGTAAAGAAAAATTACAGTTTCTCTAATGGGCCTCATGTCCTCTAACCTGTAATTATCTCTAAACAATTAATTTTACATTTAAGTTATTACAAGAGTTTTGAGTATAGAAAAAAAATAGGGATACCTTTCTTTTTGGCATAAAAGAATGACCCTGGTCTATAATGCAATATTGTTGTTAACCCCTCAATTTCCTTAGAACAAAATAAAAGAAGATGCAGCAAACTAAACTCTGAGTCATCTTAATAGACCCTTATCCCAACTCAGTAAAACACACGAGAAAGAATGAGAGAAGTACAGTTCTAAAATTGTATATAGTGCTCTTGTAATCCTCAAGAGTAAAGGTACCTTGGCTGGTGGATGACCATGCAAATATTTACTCCTTCAAGAGCCTCACGTCTGAGTGCTCTAAGTAGTAACTGAGAAGACGAACTGTCTAAACCAGATGTGGGTTCATCTAAAATCAAAAGTGAAGGTTCCATGACCATTTCCAGCCCAACATTTACTCGTTTCCTTTGACCACCAGAGATTCCTCGTTTCTCCACTGTACCAACAAGAGAATCTCGCACAGTTTGCAGCCCCAAGGACTCAATGACTCTTTCAACAACTAGAACCTTTTCTGCTTTGGGCAGATCAGCTGAGAGTCTATGATAACCAGAGATACATTAAGAGGGAGGAAAAAAAAACCACTGTCAGTGCCAACACATTTTTCTGAGCTTGTGTTTGTGCTTTATGATCAAAGCGAGTAAAAAAAAATATGAAATATCAGCATTTTTCTTGGTGAAATTACATACATATGATTCAGCCATAATGGTGATATTTCAAAGAAAAGCAACTCATATTGGTGATTTCTATTATATCTTACATGAATCAAGCTCTGAAATCATGATTGAATTTCATATAAAGGGAAGGTTGAAGCCATTGTCTAATGCAGATTGAAGATTTAAAAAAAAAAAAAAACAAAGCACGTTCAAAAAGATTTCACAGTTATGAAGGATACAAACTATGCAAATATGAAGGGAAAGAACAGGGGAACAAAAACAATATAAGTGAAATGGCTGGATTTCAAAATGATGAAAATCCTTACCAAAGAAAAATGATCTATATTACAAAAACGAAGTTCAAAAAGTTCACTGATTAAGTCTTTTTTGCTTTTCTGAACCAAGATTTACCAACTAACTCCCTTACATATTTTACAGTTTTATTTACTAATTCAAAATACATATTGACAATAAGAAAATGATTAAATGCACAGGTTGGCTTATTAATTAGAAATCAATATATATATATATATATAAAAACAGAGACAACCATATGACGCATTCTTTAAAGTTCTCTTTATTTAGTTTTCTACTTCTACAAAGTTTGCATTTATATTAAAATATTAGTTCATTGAATTAGCCAATAGATAAATGTATATATTAATTATCCATTGTTGTGCATTAATTATTTATATTAAATGAATTTATATGATTATTTTTATAAACTCTATAGAGAAAACAATTTTTAGTTGGAATAATAATAATAAATTTAGAATATGACATTCTTACTCATGTTTAGTTACTTTGACAACAATTGTCACAAAAGCCATAAAAAAATTAAATATTTGTGAATTCACTAAAATTAATCTTAATCTTTTAAATTTTCTAACTCCTTTGTGCGTATGGAACTAACACTATTGTATGTATTATATATAATTAGAAAGATTACTAATATAATCATACGTTTATTTTGTTATATTGATTATTTTAAGTAAAATGATATTTTAATAGCATTTTTCTAAGATTTATATGAGAAACAATTGGTTTTTTTATGTAAGAAAAATTGATCTGAAATATAGCATTTTTACTCAAATTTAATTGTTTTTGCAACATTGAAACCACGTTCAACAAAAAGGGAGGAAATTTTTAGTAACACACAATCAAGAATGTAAAAAAAATAATTGAAAGATATATGCATTTTTTTTAGTAGGCATATGAAACATGTCTATCTATATTAGCTACTATATCATGTAATTTTCAATTTGTGAAAAAAAAAAAAAAAAAAAAAAAAACACAAACCACACACACACACACATATATATATATATATAATATGATCAAATCACTATACTACTCTTAGTGTATTTCTATTTTGTCTATAAATAAATAACTAAAGATTACAATTTTTACAATGAAATTATTGAAATATCTTTTTTATACATCGATAGTTGGGGTGGGGATGTGAACCCTGAATGTTTCTATTGGAAATTGAGGTATCAATTAGTTAAATTACAAGATTTTTGGTACAACTTATTAAAATATTTGAGAAAATTAATAATAAATTGCACTGAACATTGTGTAGAAACTCAACTAGTTAATATAACAGGACAAGTTGTTCCTGAGGCAAAATAAGATAACCAACAACAAAGAAACCAATAACTACTTAATCCGAACAAAAGCATGGTGGTCAGAATGCATTATCACAATAAGATCATATTTGTAGCATCACATATACTCAATCAATGCAAATACTCTACAGGAACTAAATGTGTTGTACCTGCATCTTGCACTAAACCACAGATTCTCTTCCACTGTCAAGTTTCCGTGCACAATATCATCTTGTGGCACAAAACCAATGATTTTCTTGTATGAGTAGATTGATTCAACCTTTCCATTTATGAGAATCATACCAGTCATGGTGCACCCAGTTGCTTTTCCAGCCAAAGCTGAAAGAAATGTTGTTTTCCCAGCTCCAGAAGGGCCCATGACAGCTGAAACTCGGCCAGGTAATATTTTCCCAGTCACACACCTCAAGAGATGTTTTTTTTTACCTTTCAAAGTGAGGGTTAAATCTTTGAAAGCTACCTCAATTATAGGCCTCTTCCTAATTTCAATATCGCTAGCCATTGAAATAACTCCAGAGAAGGTCAAATTCTTATGTTGCTCTTGTAAAGCCTTTTCCTTTTCAATTTGACCATATGCATACCTGAACATTTGGCTCTGAGTATGCAACTGCTTACCCTTTGGTGCATGCTTTTTGATATTTTTATCTCCTATCTCCAGATTGAAGCCTTCATTGCTATCAGGATCGTTTTCAATAGAATTTATTATCTTTGTGAGGTCGCTTTTGTCCTTTTTCTTTCCTTTTGATGCTACAGGTATTTCCTGTGATGCATCAGGAGAATTCAATGGCATAGATGGCAAGGCAGCATCTGATCCAGGTTTAGCCTGACCCCACCTTTTAGCTGCTCTGAATAGCGTAAAGATTTTCTGCGAGAAAATGTACGGGAAAATTGTGATTGCAATCCAATAGCATGCTTCTTAGCAATATCTTTTGCAGATTTCCATTTTTCACGTGCTTGTGCTGTTTCTCTTACACTTTGAACTGCCTTTTCCCTTGATTTTGCAAGTCTTTTTTCTCGAGTTGCAAGAACTTGGTCAGAGCAGTTATATATAAGGAGAAGAAGGATACTTAATCCAGCCTATATTCACAAGTGAAGGGCAGGTCAGTTCTGATGTAGTCCCTTCAATATTATATAAAAAGCACGCTGAGCAGAAATTAAAGAAAATAATTTTTTTAATCATGAAATTTAAGATTAAGAAAAATATAAATATTGAATATTTATAACTTAAGACATCAAAATTTATTTTTATGGACATTGCCACTGAACAACATGGCCACTGAACATCCCTCCCAAGTGAAAGGACTGCTAGAACACAAGAACTCCATTTCAGCAGGACATAATTTGGTTGGAGCAATAACCCAAAATTGAACATTGGATAAGAAAATGAACACTTATATGTATCTTCTTGTGCACATGCTAACAAGGATTCTTGTATGGCAATGAGTGCAGTGTGCGCACAAACAACCCATGTTAGCATCCAACGGAGGATAAAAAACTTGAAAAAAAAAAAAAAAAAAAAACTATTTAAAAAGCATGAAAAAAATAACAGTAATAATAAAGTAGAGCTCACTTACAAAAAACATGACACCATATGCACTTATATTCTGATTTTCTGATTTTGCCTCACAAGTTGTGAACTTCAAACATTCTGCAAGTGCATAAAAGGGGTTATATTTATATTTTGTTTTAATTATGATTAAAACTCAAAACAAAAACTCATTATAAATAGATATATGATGGCAATGGTTGATTCAGCATAGAGATCTGAACATAGATATTAAACATAAATATCCTGCCAAGTTAATCTAGATGTTAAATGTTTGATGAGCTATCATTTTTTATCAGTCGTTGACTCATTGGGCAGGAAACTTCTACAATAGCACTATCGCCTAGATGCTCATACTGACAGCAGCACCCATGTTGCCTTTCTTTTAAGGTTTGTATGAGTCATAATACTTGTTTTGGAAGCGTAATTCACACCTAAGACCTTGTTACTTAGCTTTCCTCTGATTTTAGATATCCAAATTCTGTATAAGTACATGATAAAATAGGACTTTCATTGATCTAAGGAAGGAACTTACTTTGTTCAGATGTTGAACCTGCCCTGCAATAATGTCTGCAATAAAATGTAAATATAATAGCCATAGTAATTAAGAAGTAAGCAACAGGTAATCATTGGACATTATCAAGAGAAGGGGGAAAAAGAACAAAAGAGAACAAAGAACCAATTAATTGACAGCAAAAGTAACACGCAACCATTCAATAACATTTCAACTCTCAAATCTGAGGACAAACAAGAAGTTCTGGGATAATTATCAATACCCTTTACGGCAAGGAAGTTTTTGGACAGTAGATGGACAGTATGATCCTGCTGGACAGAATACCTCGCCACTACTCAAGATATCAGCCCAATTATCTGCTCCACCACAAGTATGATTTGGCTTCCCAGGAGACAACTGATATCGGTATCTGCAGAATATTTCTGCTAATAAATATTAATGTGTGCTAAAGCAGAAAATAAAAAAAATAAAAACAAACAAACAAAGTTAAAGTATGAACTTACGGTTCACAAACACCAGTAGATTTATTGAGTTTTGCAGCTGGGCAGTAAGCGCCCAATGGGCAAGCTTCAATAAAAATACGAAGTGGAAATAAAGAAATGAAGTTAGTGATATTCAACTGCCTCAAGAACATAGGATACTGAATCTTACATTCCACTAGATTATGCATGATTTGGAATCCACAAACAAGTGCAGTGATGCATCCTATTGTCGGCTCCTTTTGCTAATTATATTCTTAGATGTTTCATGGCCTCTCTCCTTTGTGTTAGCCTAAGGAAGAGTAAGATCTTTGGAACCGAAATTGGATAGATGACCAAAAGCTTTTGCAGTCAGCATCCAAATTATTGAGATCGTCAAGCTTTGCAATAACAAGATTAACTAAGAAGATAACAGATGTTTCTTGAGGTTGAACTTGAGGAAAATTCACATTTGACTTTTCTTGCTTAAAGATAAACTTGCAATTCCCCATCTTTTCTGCCAACAAAATTTTCTTCCTTCCCAACTATTTTGTCAGGATATAGAAAGGGATACCAGATTTCTCCACTTTTAAGGACATAAATGCAGTTCTGAAAGTTGATGATACTTGAAATATATACTGAAGGTCAAATTTGCTCCAAAGATTGTGGTGAGTCTGAAAAATAAGTAGAGCAAAACAACGTATGGAGGAAGCAGATCAAGGGAGGAAAAGACTGGAGTTTGATTAGAACTTGAAATTCTAAGACTAAAGAATTTAATTAATGAAGTATGCCAGCTAGATAGCTGAATTGCCCCAAGGCTTTAGGAGCATTCACTATAAACATCAAGGATTAGGAAGCGTTGACTTTCCTAGTATGTCTTTCTGTGAATAATAACATGAAGATTAAATCTGCACATACCCACTATTAAATCTAAAAATCTAGATGTCGTTGTCAAGTTGAACAATCCAAAGGCTACTTAATTGACTTCTTTAACACAAGAGTGCGCGCATACACACACATATATAATATGACAGTTATTTGAGAGTACTCACATGAAGCATTAAGAATCGGGACTATTTATAGCCAGACAAATTTCAGTATGAGGACCTAAAAAACCACACAAAAACTGTAACAGAAAGTGCACTGTTTAAATTTTAATTCATAGTAGTAATAAGAAGCTTACAGTGTTTGGAAAGTTCTCATTTATTTATTAGTGTTTATGATCAGTTACTCATCTTACCAGCAAAGGAAGAATATAAAAATTGTAAAAGAACAATGGCACAACTTGTGCTTCATGTGTGCCACCCCTCTAGCTTATTGCTTAGTGGGTCATAATTCATATAGATTCTTGTAGAACGATTTATAATGACAAGAACACCATTATACTCAGCAAGTGTAGCACTCACCTTTATATGAGATGACTAAGATAATGCAAATATCAGGGAGATATTTATAGACTTTACAAGTTTAGACATTTCTATCAGACATTTCTTTGCAAATAACATATGGGCATTATATAAAAATTGTCTTTTTAATTAAAGTAGCACTCCAATCTGAGATTAGTAATAAAGCACAAATCTTAAAAGGGCATGGAGAGTATAAAATAAATGCTGTGTGAAATAACTGAGATTATACAAGTATTAAGAATCTACATTTGGTCACAACACTGGCTTAAAGTAGTGAAAAAAGGTATAAATGGAGAGTTAATTAATTCTTTAAATTGTATTTTTTTTTTTTTTTTTTAAATAAGGAAAATGAGAATATCATGATTGCAAATGCAAAATGCTACATTGTTAATGACATGATCATTTGATGGATTTTCATATACTTACGTATCATGCAAGTAAGACCATTAGGACAGAAAAATCCCTCACAACAAGCCGAACAATTAGTAGTCCTAGCAGGCATGTCCTTCCCATTTTTGAGGTCAACTTTTTTAGAACCAGCACTACAAGCCCATCCAGGCTCACACCCAGAAATCCATGAGGTTAAATTACAGTTCTTGTTAGGTTTCAAGTAATTGGTTTGCTTTGTTGATGTAGTTGTTAAGAAACTGCTAAAGTAGAACTTTACTTCTGCTGCTGTGCACAATCGCTTTGTTAGATCTCCTATTGATCCACCAAAAATATCATCAGATGTGTAGAAAAATGTATCATAATGAGAATTGCAGTATTTGAGAATTAAATGAAAAAAAAAAGGGTTGTTCACAGCATAACAGAATGAAAATTATGTTTTTTATACCATATTAGTGCTATATCAAGCTTAATGTTATCTGTATGTCTAAGAATATAAAAAGTACACAAAGTCCGCATAAACTAGTCTTATATTTATCAGTTATTAAATTAAATACTTCTATTTCTTCTTTTAATCTCTTTCTGCTTTATATACTCTTTGCAACCGTAGTAAACTAAGCATGCATCTACTAATCTTATTTACGCCAATTATTAAACGTAAAACTTCTCTCTGACTTTTTGAAATATCTTTGTAGCTTCTATACTTATTGCGATTATGTGTCATGAGATACATCCAATTCACAACATATTTGCAAGAAAAATCAGCAAAGCTGTTTATCCAATTGACAGCTGCAAATGTAGGACAAAGGATCTAATGATACCATCAAACTAAAAAAAAAAAAAACATGGTAGCCATATCATAGGACAAACAAGCAAACATCAAGACCACATCCTTCAAAGACACAATTTAACAAATAAGAAACATTATACTTTGCTACACAAGGTAGAATCTTGAGTAATATGTTGTGTATATGTGAGTCTTGTTTACTTGTTGCAACTCTTCACTGGCTGAATTAATTTTCTTGTTGCCATAACCAATGCTCACCCCACCCTACCCAAATTTTGTTTACAATTATGAAATTATAAAGCAGAATTTATCACCTGAAAAATTAAATCTATTTCATTTTTCAGAAGTCACACGAATTTCTCCACAAGTTCTCAAGGGTAATTACCAAATTCTCTTTCTTACCAAATTAAATACGTGAAATAACTAATATATACAACAACAACAAAGTCTTGGTCCTCAAAATTTTTGGGGTTGGCCACATCAAATGTATTAGAAAACCAAAATTAACAAGCAAGACTGCATGGTACTTGTTGGATTTTGCAAGTTTATTGGATTTAATCATATATCTTTAGGGAAGGGTATATTACCTCTGGTCTTTCTAGCACAAGCAGAAATGAAATTCGAGTTTTTGGAGAAATTGAAAGCTCCATTCCAATCAGAATCCCTGCCAAACAAACCAAATAATTAATAAAATTACTGATTATCCCAAAAACTTAAAGTATTAGGAATATGTAAAACTAATCATTTAATCTAAGATAGATATATCTTTTTCTTTTTCTTTTTTGTGTCATGATATTATCAGACTAAGACACCCATTGATTTTTAGAAACAGATATATTATTTGAAGAAAAAAGACTTTTCCCTACAAACGAACAAACATAAAACAACAACGTAAGAATATAATTACAACAAAGAGACACGAACGTGGTGGTAACTCACACGTCGGTAATGCAGAAACCATAGTCTCTGGAGATGTCGTCTTTGAAGATGGAGGTGTAATTAGAAAAGCTGTTGTAGACGAGCTCCGACAATAACTCCTGGGCGGCGGGACTGTCGTAGTTGGTGGTGCCGTCGCCGTAGTCGTCGGTGCCGTCATCGGCAGCACAGTCCACGCGCATTAAGAAAGTCAAGAAAATGAGGATAACCACGAGGAAGAAGGCCCGAACAGAGAGATAGCAGTGATACGCGTTAGCTTTCTTCTCTCTGCTCATTGTCACAAGAAAAGAACAACAATGATCAACAATGCAGGCAATGGGATGAGATCGATCGAAAGAGGAAGGAAGAGAAGGAGAGTTGAGAGATTGGGATTTGGAAAAGGATGGGTTTTTTTTTTTTTTTTTTTTTGAGAAGGAGAGTTGAGAGATTGGGATTTGGAAAAGGATGGGTTTTTTTTTTTTTTTTTTTTTCGGAGGAAGAAATGGCGGGGAGGAAGAGTTGGCGAAGTATGGGGGACAGAGAAAATAAAAGCAGAGAGAGAGAGAGGAGCTCAGTGGACTGTGGACCGTTGGATCAATAGTGTTGTTGGAAATATGCAATGGTGTTGTTGGAAATATGCGGTGGGGGAGTATTGAAGTTTGAAAGACCGTTCAGTGGCAACGGTCACGATTTGGAGATATTTCAGTTCTGTTGGATGGTACATTGAGAAGTGAACTTTCCGAAAATTTTTGTCCAAATTTCGGATTTGTTGTCTGAAATTTCAAATAAAAGTAGGTTATACATGCTTTTAAGGTATTTGTTAATAATTTATTTTATGAAAATTTTGATATAAGCTATTTGTTAATAATTTATTTTATGAAAGTTTTGATACAGAAGATGAAAAAAATTGTCAAAACATTAATTATTTTTTTTTCATAAATTTTTTTTTAAATGGATTATTAACGGGCCATTCATTAGCATTTCTCTAAAAATAATTTTGAACGAGTGCTCTTAAAGTATTGGTTAATAATTTATTTTATGAAAGTTTTGACACAATTTTTATAAGGGATGAAAAAAGTTATCAAAATATTATTTTTTTTTCTATAAAAACTTTTTTTAATTGAATTATTAATTGGGCATTTGTTAGCATTCTCTAAAAATAATTCTTAAATAATTTTGGTTCCTCTATTTTGTTTTTTGTTTTTTTTTTCTTGGCTTACATGGATAACGTATGCTAATGTGGTCTACTTTCTGGGACAAAATCAAACAAAGCATATATTTAAGATACCAAAATTGAACATTTACCCACCAAAAAAAATTATATATATCACAATTGAATCAACACCAAATTTAAGAGATAAAAATTGAATCAACCCTATATTTAGAGTACTAAAATTGAACTTATCCTATAGAGGAAATGATGAAATTGGACATTTTCTATCATTTAGAAGACCGAATCTAAACTCTTAAAATTTTCAAGAACTAAAAACAAGCTTACCCAAAATTTGAATGGCCAAAAATATAATTTAACAAGAAGAGAGCAATAAAGAGAGAGAGAAAGAAACAAAATTACAATGCAATTTTTTAGTTCAAATTTGCTTAGCTACACATATCGATGTGTGATTGGTTTCTAGACAATCTTATCATTTCCATTAAATGACACTTAATAAGTTTCTATTAATCTATGAACAATGACAATGAGACCCACTAAGTAGCAGCTAACATATTGTAATTGATTGTTTTGAACGAATTAGGATTAAAAGAAAGTTTCCTGCTCTATAGGGTTAGCTTAATTAGAGCCTCTCTCTCACCCAATTTCTTGGGTGTCCTAGGTGAACTATTGTGCTAGATTTAATCTTTTATGTGTTTTCTTGTTAGTAAAGATATGCTGTTGTTTCTTAATAGCTGCATTATTGTATTTTGGTGTTCTTTGATGTTTAAGCTCATAGCCATGGAGAAGTGTGGAGCTATGGCTGTTTTCTGGAGATTTCTTGTTTAACCATTTTACCATGTTGTAGAACGGACTAGCTAGATATGGTATGAGACTTAAGGCTATAATTTTAAATGATATTTTTATATATTTAAATATCAATTAAGTAATATTTATTTAACTTTTTTATTATAAAATCTTATTTAAAAACCATTATTCTTACTTTTTTTTAGATGCAAATTTACTGATTATGTTTTGTTTTTTAGGTTTTGTTAATGTTTCCTTTTCAATTGATAATAGCTTCCTTTTCAATTGATAATAGCTAACACTTAATCATCTCATGGCATAATCTATTTTTGAGTTATGTTCAATCTAAAATATTTTTTATAGGAAAACAATTTAGGATTTCAATTGGGTTGGATTTCTATTAACCCAATATTTTAGGGTCTTCTTAGAGGTGGGGGAAAGGGCGCACAACTTAGTTTCTTCTTCTTCTTCTTATTCTTCTTTCTTTCTTTCTTTCTTTTTTTTTTTTTCTTCTTTTTTTTTTTTTTTTTTTTTGCTTTAACAGGTTTAGTGACAAAAAAATTTCATAACTCTTTTCACAACTACTAAAGTGGAATGTTGTGATTGATGCTAATAAAATGTGTTTCGCTAAGGATTTCATGCGGAAGTAATATTATATCAATAACAACTTGCTAAAAAGAATTAATTATCCTCTCATATTTTTTGGCCTTTTTTGTAATTGGGAGCCTAGGCTTAGGTCTAAAGCTTACCACGCCATGTTGCTACCATTTTTTTTATTTCTTTTTCTAAGGAGGGTGTCCATAACTTTTGGAGCATTTAACTATTTTTAGTGTATATGTAGTCCCCGTCTCACAAGCACTAGATAATTATAGGCAATGGCAGAACTAGGATTTTAGTTTAGGAAGGAAAAGATTATAAAAGACAAACTTGAAAGAAAAATTAATCTAAAAATTGACATTAACAAAAATAAGTATAACAATTATATAATAATGTATTCATTAAGTGGGTTCCAGTTAACTCAACTGGTAAAGTCTCTGATAGTTGTATAAGAGATCTGAGATTTAATCTCCGTCTACACCAAAAACTGATTGGTGTCTTGGTCTGATACTAAATATCTATTATCCTACAATTTACTTTCATACAGCCTAAAATTAGATCTTACTCAATTCATAACTAATAATAATCAATTTAAGAGATTAATATATAACTACATAAATTCCAGTAGTTTGATTAATCAAAATAAATTGGAAAAATAAAACAAAGTAAAGGGTTAAAAGTATAGAAATATACCTGGAAAACAAAGTAAAAGGGTTAAAAGAATTTGATTTGGACTTTTTTGTTTGTTTGTTGAGATAGTTATCATATACTGCTAAGTGTTAATCCTGCAGTTTGAATCTTTTTCTTTTTTTCTTCCTAAACTCTTAAGCACTTTGTGAATTCAGGTATAAGAAAATTGAATTTCAACTATTAAAGATATGAGTTGTCTAATTCTTTATTGATAAATAATGTTGTAATTGTAATTCTCTCATTATTTATTTATATTTATATATATATATATATTTTTTTTTTCTTTTAATTTTAAATAAAATCTCATACTTATCTTCTTCATTTTTTCCCTATATATCTTTTAAGAAAGGAGGGGGACAAAGTAATGGTTGGAAGGGCAAACTTATCTCCTACATTAAATTAACACGTGCACTACCTGTGCATTTGTTGTAGCCGACCATAACCCATGCAAATACACCTGGCAGCCCAAACATATGCCCAACAGTTGAGCCTCGACCCATTTGCAAACCAAGTGAAGGGCTCACATACCCTGCACATTGCCGCATTGCTAAGCCCGCACAGGGCTTCCAAGGTTGCAGCTACTCTGCGCACAACACACATAACCCTACCCTGTCAAGGCCGAGAGTCTTGTGATTCTTGGCCCAAGACCATGACTATATTACAATCACAATTCACAAGACCACCAATACACTTACAGCATAGCCAACCCGGGAATGCTGTACCTACCGGCTACCACAAATGGTGCATTACAGTGTTTAACTGCCCAAAACCTTGCTCAATCCATGACATACCTCTATCTCTTTCTTTTTTTTCTTTTTCTTTTTTTTGGTTAAAGAAAATGGGGGTTAGCTAAGCTACGTCAACTCTCGGGCAGGATGCTTAAGTTAAGACCTGCAGTTCAACCCTTGTGAATGTTCACTAGCAAAAGACTGCTGGCAGCAAGACTCAAACCTATATGAGTTAGACGAAAGACATACCTCTATTTATGTCCATGAATTTGTGTGGTTAGTATGGATTCAATGTACCATCTTGAAAATGAAGGGTGCTACAAATAATAAGCACCCACCAAGTAATGAAACAAATATCCAATATTGTACCTATACACATAAGAAAAATGTCTGCATTTTATAGTATACTTTGTATTGCATTATTTGTATTCATGTACAAAGATTCCCTTGGCTTGGTTAGGTTTTTGAAAGTTGTTATGCATAGAACAGTCCGTTGTGAATGCCCACTAAGAAATGATTACTGGCAGCGAGACTCAAACCTAAGTGGATTAGACGAAAGACATACCTTTATTTATGTCTATGAATTTGTGTGGTTAGTATGAGTTCAATATACCATCTTGAAAATGAAGGGTGCTACAAATAATATGCACCCACCAAGTAATGAAACAAATATCCAATATTGTTCCTATACACATAAGAAAAATGTCTGCATTTTATAGTATATTTTGTAATGCATTATTTGTACGAATTTCATGTACAAAGATTCCCTTGGCTTGGTTGGGTTTTTGGAAGTTGTTATGCACAGAACAGTACAGGCACATGGCATTTGTCATTTGAGAAGTCTATAATTAATTTTAAATATAATGAAACAAATATCCAATATTGTTCCTATACACATAAGAAAAATGTCTGCATTTTATAGTATACTTTGTGTTGCATTATTTGTACGAATTCCATGTACAGAGATTCCCTTGGCTTGGTTGGGTTTTTGAAAGTTGTTATGCACAGAACAGTACAGGCACATGGCATTTGCCATTTGAGAAGTCTATAATTAATTTTAAATATATTCCCCATGTTATGTGCCTTTTATTTTCAAACCCTTGATGATGCAATAAATAATAAGCCCAAACACCAAAAGCCGTTGATGCAAGGAATTTAAAGCCATCATTCATCAGATCTGTCTAAATAATTGACATCATCACAGTCACCGCTTCGGACTCAACTGGAGAGACCAACAAGCCAAAACACGGAGCCATGTCGCCGTTAAGTAACACTTTCATTTCTTTCTTTAGAGTTTAGACCGTTAGACTTATTATTTCTTTATTATTGTATAATGTACAGAATTTTTACTTTTAGACAATAAAAAAAAAGTCATAATAAATAGTCTTATTCAAGGATGGAGTCAAAACTTTGAGTTAGGACAGCGGCTTAATTGTTGGCTGTGTGCGAGAGTTTCAACTTTTGACTTTGTTACTATTGCTGATTTTTTTTATTTTTTGGTGGGTAAGAACAAAATTACTTTTGTTTAGAATTTTTTGAAGGGCAGAGTTATTTATTTTGGATAAAATTGGTTAATTGTAATTAAGTTTAATTTTTTTTAGTTTTATTATTGATAAATTTTGTTGATGAGCTTTTTTTTTTTTTTTTTTGGCTTGTATATTCTGTTTTAGATTTTAGATCTGTAAATTTTTTTATGGTCACTAAAATAAGGAAAATACTAAAGTTACAAGTTTTTTTTTTTTTTATATTATAAATTACTGATATGATAAGTGGTTACTGGTAAGTAAAAAACTGATGTGAGTGGTAGGTTCATTATATGAACCAATAAAAATTTGCTACCAAAACAATTTATAAAAATATTGTAAAAAAATTTGTGAATATAGCATTACACTTAAAAGAATCAATAATATTATTTAAGAAAAATAAAATGTAATTTTATAGAAAAAATTTGCTAAAATTAGTACACATATATATAATAATATTTTTTTAAAAAAATTAGGGGAGGCCATTGCCCCTAGTCTATAAATAGCTCCGTCCTTGATCTCATTTCCAACCTTATTACTATCCCTACTTTTGATGAGAACAATAATTTTGAAATAATTATAATGTGATAGACTGTGATTTATTGTCTATTACTACTTACACAAGAGTGCACAATTTTTTTTCCATTATTTACGGTTGTGATAAAAAAATTATGAAATAATTTGAAATTTTATAATTTTTCTAATGAATTTTAATTAGTTTAACTAAAAAAATCTCTAATAATTAAATAAAATGTCTGAAATTTAATCCTTACTTACACAGAAAATTGATGGTAAAAAATTATCATTAAGAGGAACCGTGCCTTATTATCTGTCACGCAGCAGCAGAGAGTTGTGACAAAATGTGTAGGTTGTTATCATTATTGACAAGACTATTCACTAAACTTATAATTGAATGTACGTAAAAATAAACAAAATGTGAAACAGTCAACGTCAAGGTGCAGAAGAGATTCGCTGAGTCTCCCCAACTTAGCGCTCTGATTGTCTGAAAACACTGATGACTGACCCAAACCCTCGTGACGTTCGTAAACTAAAAAAACTTTTTCAATTTTTCATTTTGGCCCTTTCCTCAACATCACTTTCACTTCTCTCTCACTACTAACACTACTTCACTCACTCGCTCACTCCTTCCCATAACATCACAGACTTCCCAATATTATTCTCATTACTATTTACCTACCATTCTGTGGCGTCTCGCTCCCGCTTTCCATCTATGCAACAATATTTAACCAATAATTCCTTCTCCTTTTTTTTTTTAATAAATAAAAAAAAATTATTCTCTCTACTTTTTTTATCTTCTTCTTTTTAATTGAAAAACTATAATAATAATTTCATCGATTCTTTTTTGGAGCTTTTTTGATGTGCTGTCTCGATCAGCGATTGAACATGATCCGATTGTTATTCAAGTCGGATCGAAGGTGAACCGCTTTCTTCACTTATTTGAATCAGCTCTTTTTGTTTTTCATTTTCATTCGAGATTTGTTTGCTACAATGTAATAATGGTCTGTTTGGTTGCCGAGAAAATAAAAATGTATGAATGAGTGAAATGTGGAGAGCTTCAGTTAGTAGTTTCTTTAGAATGGTGAATTCAACTGAACTCTACGGATCTATAATAAATGTAGTGTGATATTTCTTTTTCTTCAAGTTTCTAATGGCTTTTTAGTTGTTAATGGTATCTCATTGTGTGTTACCAATATTTGTGATTTTTTTTTGGATTAATGTGTTTATGCACATTGACATGCATTGCATTTGCATGTTCACTTTCATGTATGAACTTTTCTAGCTGATCGATTTGCACAGTATTGCTGAAACTTTTTTCACATTCTTATGGTTTTCTTATTCTGTTTTGAAAGAAACTTTCATTTTGGATTTTAATGATTTTTTATTTTATTTTTTATTTTATTATTTTTTTTCTGAACGTGTATGCAGGTTTCATCTTGTACATTCTGGAATTGCATTTGGATCTTAAAAATCTATTGGTAAGTTTTTTTTTTTTTTTTTGATGTTTGTGATTGTGAAAGCAATTTTTTTGGTTTCATAAGAGTAAATAATTGTTTTGTGGAAATTTGTTTCAGAGTGAAGAGGTCTGTGACGCAACTTTTGGACGGATTAACTATTGCCTTTGAATAAGTAAAATTACATTTGAAAGCGAGGTTGATTTTGGGATTAGAAATTTTTAGTTTGGAGAAAATACACATCTGAGCTAAGAATTTTGATCATTTATATATATATTACAAATGACTACATATGAGCAAGATCCTGATGTTGTTCGATGGGGTCTTCAGCTATTTGACAGCGATCCGTATTCTAGTTGTGGGTATTATGGCACCATTATGCAACCTGATGTGGATTATTATCATGGACAGTATTTTAAGGAAGATAATTATGATACAGAATGTGGAAATTTAGAAAATGATGAGCTTATTGCTCAAGCTCTTGAAGAGCAGGTATCACAACTTACAATTGTAGAATCACCCGGATATCCTGATGAAGATTTGGAGCATTTGCAAGTATCTTCCTTCTCGCAAGATTGGGTTGAACAATCTATGGGAAACTGTAGCTCTGGTATTTCTATGTTTCAAGAATTTTTTTAAAAAAAAAACTAATTTATATTACTAGTTTGGTAGGTTTTGTGCCTTGTTGTTTGGTTGGGTTTATATTGTTCATAAATTTGTAGGGCAGGAGTGTGACCGTGAAGAAGTTGATGATATGGGGCCTACTACTTCATGTTCTTCCCCTGAAGAAATTATGTACTATGGGGATGACTTGTTATATTTATTAGATTTGACAGATGAGCATGCTCTTGATGGAGAAGTGGGGAAAAGGTTGAATCAGATGGTTCCTGTTCCTGTAAGTGTAGCATCAAAATAGTTCTAGACATCTAGTTATGCATTTATATGAATGTCGACCTTTTTTCCATTTTTTTTTCTCCCTCCTAGGACTTTTATGGGCATTTCAATGTTATGCTACTGCTGATATTTTGATTTTGATTTTAAATTTTTTTAAAGTAATAAGAATATATTAGAAGAGGGCAAAAAGGGTGCACCATTCTTGCACACAGGAGGTACACGAGTAAGCACAAAAATAATTAACTTATGAAGTTTAGTAACCCTAAAATCTAACATATTAGGAAAAGAAAAGCAATCTGTTGCTGCTCTGCTAGCGTATAATGTCCAAGGAATCTGAAGCTTCATATCCAGAACTGTAGTGTCACATCATTCAAATGTGAAAAAATATCTTATTCTCTAAGTACAATGTTCAAAATTATGACATTTGTATCACCCCAAACAACCTCTCCAACAAGAAAACATCTCTAACACCAACCAAGGCATGATTTGCATAACCCTGAAAAGAGAAAAAAAAAAAAAAGAAAAAAAAGTGAACTAAGTTCTCTTCAATTGGAGCAACAATGGAATAAATGATTCACAATCTCATTGCCATTTTTACATATGCAATATTTGTATATTTGTAATATTCAAAACGTGTTGAAATTTTATGCATTTAATGCCTCATGTAATGTGAAGAATCTTTGGTGTCTTATGCAGATTTTAGTTAAGCTGCTGACATTTGGCAAGTGTAATATGTGTGTTATATGTGTATCAATTTAGATATGCAAGTTAAGCCACTAAGGGACAATCTTCTACTGCTATATTGTATCTCTGAATTTCAATTTCTGTATTGTAGAATGTTGACATTTTGATCCTTTGCATATTTACTAAGATTAGTATTTATTTATTTTGACCAAATGGCATCTCCTTCCCCCACAAATTAGGTTTGGAGGGTGAGGTCATAGAATCAATCCTTTATTGTTGTGTGAATTGTATTTACCTATCTCAAAAAAAAAAAAAAAAAGTGCACTTGTTTGGATGAATTACATGTATCAACTTTCCTCTTTCCTTTGTAGCCTTTCATGAGTGTATTATGGGTAGGGTAGTTCAGAATCATACTCAAACAGGCTGTTTTTAGTTTTACTCTTAAAGTCTCATGTTTGTTGCAGCATGTACCGAGAATCAATGGGGAAATACCCTCAGTTGATGAAGCAACTTTAGATCATCAAAGGCTACTGGACAGGTATTATGTGTTCTTAATATCAATCCTTTCTTCTTTTCCCTTCTTTTTTTCTCTCTCATTCATAGGAGCTTCGTGTGTCAGGTTTTGTAGATAAGATTTTCTAGTGAAACTGTTTCATTATAATATGATGCTGGAAATTGTTTTTCCCCTTCTTTCCTCTTTAGATTGCAGTTATATGGGTTGATTGAGCAGAAGGTTCAAGGAGATGGTAATTGTCAGGTTAGCTTGTTCCGCTCATAGCATTCACTTGTAGATTGCGTGTTTTTATGTTTCTTTGCTTTACCTTACGAAAGTAGACATGGTGAGTTATGTTTTTGAATTTCTATATATATGTTTTTCAATTATTAATGGGCTTTTAACTTTTATTGTTGGGTCTTGGATAAGTGTAAGCTAATGTTTTGAGTTCCATTTTGTTTTTATTCTCATCATTTGCCTCTTTATGGATTTTTTTACATTTCTTTTTGTATATTGATGATTCGACTTTATTCAACAGCACTGATTACTTGAAAAAAAATAATTATATCTCTAAAAAAAGATTATCTTTGTTGTCTTATAAAAGAAGCGATTTCCTTTGATATGAATGTAAATCCTGAATGTCATAAGCAGTTTGACTTTGTGATTATCTACTAAGGAAAGCAACGGTTTCTCTTAAAGGTTACATGATTAAAAACCTGTGTTCACTTTTTTGTATTAATTGCGTCCTGTACTTGTTATACAATTTTTCTTACTGTACAAAATGCTTATAGATTTTAAACTTGTTTCTTTTTGCATTCATAAGAATTCTAGTTTACACTTCTATGAAAGTTTTAGACTGAAGTACACTTTTGGCCCTTAAATTTTGGGGTTGCTTTCATTTTGGCCCTTAATATAGTTCTGAATTAGCATGACTGTAAATGATACAAGTATATGACATTTTGCTTACTGATTATTGTTTCAAATTTGTTGTCTTTTTTATTTGTCTAACTATGCCTTTAAGGGGGTTGGTGATTGATTCACAATTCACTTCTATGATCATGAACTCCCACAGTGTTTTATAACCTAAATTTGACCCGTAACATTTTAGAACAATGCACGTTTACCGAAAGATAGTGCTTGGGATTTTGGATAGGCCTATTATATGGACTATAATTTAGTTTACACCTATCGTAGTAAATGCTGACTACTTATCTATTGTGGTGCTTGATTACTCTCATGATGTCTCATTAGTTCCATATTTATTCCAGTTCCGTGCTCTATCAGATCAATTTTATCGAACACCTGAGCACCACATATTTGTCAGAGAGCAAGTTATAAATCAGGTTGGTCATCTAGCACAGTAACATGTTCCTTTCAAACCATGAGTTAAAGTTTATTGGTTGTGGTTATTGTTGTGATGTTTATGTGTGGCATATTTTGAATGATCAGCTTAAGACTTACCCAGATATATATGAGGGATATGTTCCCATGGCTTATGGTGACTATTTGGAGAAGATGTCCAAGTATTTTTCTACTCTTTTTAGTTTACTTAATTATTTGTTTTAGGGTATATTTTGACCTCGCTTCTGCTATCATTTGGATGAAAATAGGAGTGGTGAATGGGGTGATCATGTCACTTTGCAGGCTGCTGCAGACTCGGTATGCTTTAGTGATTTCACATTCTTGTAGTTATGATGGATTTGTATGATTCTTTTCTTTTATTTCTTCCTTCTTATTTAAAAAAAAAAAAAAATGTTTTTCTGTGTAAATCTTACAATTTATTTAGCTTGCATCATTTACTTTTCATCTTTCAACCTCTATTCCAAACTAATATTACAAAGCGGTATTAAATAGCTTAGAGGTCAACATTGGCCTTTTTCCTGTGTAATGCTTCTGTGCTTATAAGTTATAATGACTATTTTTATGGGTGAAATGGTTTGTGGAAGGCATTACAACATAAATTATGAGGCATTAAACCCAAGGGTTAGCACAATTGGTTAGGGACCATGCCTCATGAAGCAGAGGTCATTAGATTAAATCTCCCCTTTCCCCATCCCTTGTGGCCAAAACTCACTTATCTCCCCTCACCCCCCCCCCCCCCCCCCCCCCCCCCCCCCCCCC